>NW_027103639.1:0-82327 GCF_902728285.1 Clytia hemisphaerica | reverse complement strand
AGGTAGCATTGATTATCTTTACCTAAACTTTATATATGTGCGCTCTTATCTGGCTTGGGATTTTTAAACAATGTTATACAACAATCACTTTTTGAGGCCATTTAGTTACCATCTGTCCAAAAATTGTCAAAAGTAATGTATTAAATTTTGTGCACCTCCATTACTAAGCATAGGAGGATGTTATTTTGAAAAATGGTTAGCCCATTTGTCAAAACTTGCCTTTGGGTATAAAAAGAAGAAAAAATCATGCCTACAAACTTTGTGGCACTTTTTTTGAGACTGCCACGGCAGGGTGCCAATGCTACGAAGCATAATTTTGACAATAAATTTAGCGCATGGGACCTTTGGGACCTTTGCTGCAAAAACTAGGATGCATTGAAATTAGTGCCTTTAAGTTTAAGGTAATTTTTAGTTGGAATGTATTATAATATATATGTATTGCTATTTCAGTTTGATGAAACATCTGTAACTCATGCTGCTGGTGATGTTTTAAAACGGCTTGGTCTAGAGGCTGAGGGTGATATTATTCGTCTGCGGATGATGTGTGACCAAGGTGACATTGAGAATCGAAAGTCTGGATTGAAACAAGCAATGATAAATGGTTCGAGGTCACGAGTTGTACAGAGACCCATTGAAAACAGCTCCAAATCAAAAACTAAAGCTATGTATATTTCATTGAAGGTATTCAAAGGTGAGCGATTTGTTCAAGTGAGAAGAAAGAAGGGTGGCGGGTGCGTGTTTTTGCCGTCAATTTGGGCAAAGATTCTGTGCTTGAAGAATCGATTAAATATTTCTGGACATACAAAGTTGCTGGTGTGGCAGATGGCAGAAAAGAGGATTATTTTTCAACTAGTGGATGAAAGAGCACAACCTCTTCCAGACATTTTATCAAACAATGTTCCATTTACAGTGGAGGAATACCCCAAACTTATCAGACTTCCACGTCCAAAGCTGTATCTCACATGCAAACGTAAAACAGCGCAGCAAAGGTTGCTTAGTAACTTTGGTGTAGTGAATGACAACCATTCTAGTGATGAGGAGGACCTCATGATCATATCTCCCCCTACATCACCTGCGAGCAGACGTCCAACACCCTCCCTTCCACAACATTCAACCCCTGTTAATCCACAATTGAATCCTACCGCTGTTGAGCAAATGATTCCTGGTATTAATAATCAAACTACTTCTAACACCAATCATCAATTAACTCCGCTTAATACTGGACAATCAAATGCTCAACAAAGTGCACCACTAATCGGAACATCTGAAGAGCGTAGTGCCCTTCAGATGGAAATTGAACGTGCATTACAAGAGTCCATTCAAGCTGATCAACAAAGAGAACCAGATCAAAAACGGGAAGCCGATGCTGAAGCAATCATTATGAAGATTATGGAAAACAGAAAAGCACTTTTATGATCAATGTTTGCCATATTGATAAAAATAAAAACAACAACATTTAAAATTAGCAAAAGCTTTTCGGTCTTTCCATCATCAGTGCTATAGAATAGTAAAATTGAAAATCAAAAAAGTTACAAATTTATTCGTCTAAAATCATTAAAAAGTAATAAAAGAAAGCTATTAAAAATGAAAAGAGGCATTCTCACGGGATACGTGAATGTCTCTTTTCTATTAAAATCTATGTTACACCATTTCTAAAAAGAATTAAACGAGCAGATTCGAGTTGGTCATTTAGACGTGGTCTCTTAAGGGCAATTAATGCGGCTTCCAGATTTTTTCTTAATCGGGTATTCGTGGAAGCGTTTAAGATTATTTTCCATAAGAATTCGTGGTCAGGGTGGTTTTTGAGATGCTTTGCAGGTTCAGAGTTGTGCTCAAAGTTATTATGTTCTGACCACCTGGTTTCAACATTACGTTGGGTTTCGCCGATATAATTCAATCCACAAGAACACGTGCCTTCGTAAATTTTACACGCTGGGTGTGGATTTTTATCCTTCGAGTTAAATAACTGTTTTACTTTCTTTGTTGCCCATTTTATAGCAAAATCAATTTTGTCGTTGGTAAAAAACTTTTAAACAATTTTTCAATGAATCGCTTTGCAAGTTGTTCATTGGTGTCTGAAAATGGAACCTCAATGAGTATGAATTTGCGTTTTTCTTTGAAAAGGAAATCAGGTATGATGCAATCATTAGAAAAAATTATAGAAAAGCACTTGTTAAGCCAGAAGCAGCTTTAACAGATGACCACGCTGTTGCACGTGGCATACAACCATTGGAAATATCACAAGGCTATTCACCATGATAACACAATGATGGATGTATATTTTCGGGTAGAGCTCGTTAACAAGTGACCCATTGTTTTTTCAACTGACAAATTGCAACAATGAGGTATGCTATCCAGAAGATAAAATTGTACAGGGAGTTTATAATATGGCTATCAGAGAAGACAACATCAACATGTCTCGTGACGGGTAAATACTCTTTAAAGAATTTGCATCCTTTGCTGGTGAGGATACAGAGCAACATGAGATGGATGGACAACGTGGACAGGAGACAAATTCCCAACCTCAACAGGAGACAAATTCCCAACCTCAATGGGAAACAGACCAAGAAAGTAATTATCCTGCAAGTTATGAACGTTTAGAATCACTGAGATTATTAGAAAAGTTCAAGATTTCTGAGGACAAAATGTTTTCAGTTAATAGGAACAAAATAATGAATGATTTTTTCTCTGCCTACCAGAGTGTCGAGGACCCGAGTCAGTTTCGATTCAGATTCATTTTCAACGAAGAAGATGCAGTGGGGGATGGGGTTACGCGAGAAGCGTACACTTGCTTCTATGAGGAATTCTATAAGTTTTGCAATGGGAATATTGAAGGGGGGTTGTAGGGGTTCGAAATACCGTTTTCGCGTCAAAATTTTTGCTGAATCCCGGAATCCCGAAAATTGAAAAAAATAATAACACCGTCACACCGGTTTGTACAGGTTCAAATACCGGCATAATGACAAATAATAAGGCCAAATACTGTCACCGTCTGATTTTAAAATACCGTTTTCCCGTCTTTTTTTTCGTCAAATCCCGTAATACCGTACTAAAAAAGGACCAATCCCGTCACACCGTAAAAGTTCAGACCCCTCCCCTTGAAGTTGTTCCAACGCACTAGAGAAAGAACGTTTAAAACTTGTTGGAATGATCATATCACACGGTTATATTACCTATCAAGTTTTTCCTGTCAAATTATGCAAAGCTGCATTACAAAACCAGTTGTTTGAAAATGTCAGTGAAAATGATTTGGAATCCTCGTTCCACACAAGTCGGTTCCTAACACAAATGAAAAGTGGGATTCCAGTACAAGACCGTCAACCTTCATACTTGATATTTTTGCGGATGCACGAATTTTCAACCTTCCGACAAAAGCAAAGATCGAACAGTTGGTTCTCGATGCCAGCAGTGTATTATTGATAAGACACCCCAACTTTGAAATGGCAAAAATTGTAGAAGGTATGGGAAGTTTTTGGAAAAACGCTGGGCCTACATCACTGGATGCCATCTATCAATGCACCATCCCAAACCAAGATAACTTAATCAGGGCCTGTCATGCAGAAGAGAAATGTAGAACAGACCAAAAGTTAACAACATGGTTGCATTGTTTTATTCGTGCATGCGACTTTGAATACTTACTTCGCCTCATCCGATTTATTTCTGGATCCCATTCCGTCTATCCACACTTAAAGATATCGATCCAATTCGTCAATAACACACATGCTTACCCATATTCTAAGACATGCTTCAAGATTTTATATCTACCAAGAAGCTACACCTCATTTCGTCATTTCAGAGACAAAATGCTGGCTACGCTACGTAATGAAGAACTCCTGCCTGTAGCAGATAAACTAGAATTACAATAGCTGAATATTTTTTTTTAGTATTATTGATGTTAGTTGACATTGCTTTTTTATAGTGCAGTCTTAAATGCACAGGAGTGCTGAAAGCAAAGAATTTTTTGATATGGTTCCTTTACCCCTCAAGGCTTTAAAGAAAATGCTGGGTTGTGAAATTCTGCCATGCAACAGTTACCATGAAAAGTACCATCTAGTTTCTCAGAGCAAACTTCAAGTCCTTGATTTTGAGGTGTGTTTCAACCTTCAATACTTTTAACCATTTTTTTTGTTTTAAATTTCTAATGCATTAAAAAGGGAAATCCTAGGCTAAAATGATCTACCATTTTTTTTTGTTTTTTTTTTAACATTATTTCCGTTTATATTTATACTAGCATTATTCTTCTGAAATTTAGGAAAGGAAAGTTCACAAAAGGTGGATTATAAAAATTATGATAACGGTAGACAATTTTTTAGGGATACGATCTAGTTTTGATTAATTCGGTAATATTCTAATTACATCAATTCAATTAAAAATGTAACGCTCGCAAGCATTTTTGAGTTCTTTAATTAGCTCTTCTCTGTTTTTTATGGTCCACATTTTGGTGGTTTTTATACAAAATTTCCTCATAGTTGGGGCCACTTATGTCCCAAAAAAAATCCCTTGAGTGCACAGACTTTCTTAGAAGCAAACTAACCTTTTCATATGATTATTGAGGTACTATAAAGGTTACATAAAACTTAAACGCCCTTAAACTGGTCCCCATGTGGCGTTATAACTTTGCTGGGGACTCAAAATGGAAGTGAACATTAGAAGGTTGTACATCATAGTGTACAGAGGGGTATCAAGCCTCTCTTAAAAATCAAAATATCACTGGATATGAAGAGCGTAGTGGCCCTCACTATCAAGAGAGTCACAGAAGTGAATGAACAGGTAATCTTTTAGGTAAAAGAAACTTCATAATTTAGTCTGTAATTCTCATATTTTAAAAGTTTACATATTGCGTTAATATTTACAGTTTAGTATATATTATGGTGGGTTAGTAACTGATGCCTTAAGAGGCTTATTGATTCAACCACACTCATTTTAGTTAATCCAATTTTGCAATCTGATTTACAAGTTTTGATGTTTGCATACAAATACTGCTATCACTGAAACGTTTCATTTAATGATGCCTTCGGCTGTTTTGGAATGTTTTAATTTACGTTTCGACAATTTCTTGGTTGTATTTATATTTAGTTGTCTTAGTGTTTCATAAACTTTTTTTTAAAGTCATTACTGAAAAGCTGCTATGATTGGTTGAAATCAATCAGTACTTGCCTAGTACTTTGTGACAAGTCCTTGTCATTTATTTGTTGTCACATTTTTATTTGTATATTTATAGTTTTACATGAAAGATCTTTTGATATTTGCATATATAAAACACTTTCGTGTCTGGAACATTTTGTTATATAAAGTTTGTTGATAGAAAATCTTTTTGCTTTAGTTTTGAGAAATCTGCGATTTTGGACTTTGGTACCAACCTTTTTTCTTATTATTCCACACTGTGGAGAAACTTTTCCCAAAAGTTATTTTCCTATGTTAAGGTTGTATTAATTGTGATATAGTGTTTTGATAGTTATACTCCACCATGATGTATTTTTATTTTTATTCTATTTTCCAGCTTTAAAAAAGAAAATTAACATGAAATAAAATGATGCAACGATATCGCCAAAATAAATCATAACTTATAACTTCATCGGTTCGTTTGTGCATTTGACAGTATTGAGAGGATTGGTTCATCACATCATTATATATGTGTAGTTGTATGATCTTGAAGTATGGAATCCTCAAATCATCTATGGAACTGTATGGAATAAAATAGCAATATTGACAAATTTCAAAAATCAATGTATTACTTCATTTGACTCATCAATTGCAGTTCACAGATTTGGACTTGGATGTAATAGGATATTTTGATTAACTACACATATAAAATAATAACTTTTAATTGGAGAAATGCTATCATGTGAATGTTGACTGTGTTTGGGTCATGTTGGACCATTACCACAAACCTTTATGCACTACATTGGACTGAAGTCCCTCCTGATCAAGAATTCTGGTATGAAAATAAGCTGTATTTGAACACTTTACACCCTAAAGTTTTTGCACACTTGTTTCTTTGTGAATATTTAGAAGAAAATACATTTTTTGAGACAGTTTTTAATTCATTATTGCAAGTGAACTGTTTGCCTAAGCTTTGATTTTAACTTTTTGTCTTGGGGTGTATTCAAAGTAAAAAAATTTGAATCCTGGTGAAAACTTTGTTCTATTTACACAGGAATGGCACTCCATCTTATCACTTTTGCGAACATGGAACCATCGATGTCAACATGGATTCTGTAAATGAAATCGATCATCGATGTTGTAATACTGGATTGGTATGCTAATATATTAAATTTAAATATTCATTTTTGTCGAACAAAGTGTACAGTGTCAGTTAGCTCTCTATACTTAAAAATTTACTCTCCTTTTTTGTCTGGACTCCTATAGGCCACCATTAAAGTTTTACCCTTCTTCAGGTTTACCGCAAAATAGTACAGAATCATCTTTTATCCCTCCACTACATACAACTAAAAATGAATAAAAATGTAGCTCAAAAATTTTTTAGTGATCTCCTTCCTTCATTGATCTCATTGAATCTCTGCTGAATGCTTTGACACAATTTTGAGCACTCGTCGCATCCTCTTTCTTTAACGATTTATGGAAAAGGAACATTTCGAGGAACAGATTTGTTTGAGAAGTTTTGTTTCTTTTATTGATTGTATTAGATATAATACGTATACTATTTCTACGTAAATGGTACAACAGGTTCGAATCGGTCTTTCAATATGTGAACTCTGTCTAACTTTACTGAAAGAGTGTTCAGCCAAGTTTCAAAATCTGACTGGTTTGAGACAAGGAGCTCGTGTCATACTCACACTCCCCAGAGATAACTATATAATGACACTGTTCACGTTTATTATGACACAACCTTTATTATTTTTAGTGTTTAATTTGGAATGTTTTTTTTTAAACAAGCATCAGTAATTAAAAGAAATTTGTAATGTGCAGTTAATATATCTTGTTAATTTTTCTAATCTTTGTTTTTCCTTTAGAACGTCCGTCTGTTATCAGCTTTTCTCAGAATTGACTCATTAGTATTTTTCTGATTATTAGCACATAGATGCACAATGCGAAGAAATTTTTTCACCATTTTCGACTAATCTAATTATAAGTGCAGGAACCCATTATGCTACTTTTGATTTTCCTCAAATTTAATACGGCAAAGTTCAAATTTTCGTCTATTTATAGTGCGCACTGATTTTTATACAAATTTACTTATTTGTCAAGCAGAGGGGATAATTTAATGGGATTAATTTTCGCGGGAATTAATTTTTGCGGATTTCGCGGATTGGGGTGTCATCCGCGGAAATAAGTCCCATTGGAAATTTGGAAAAGGCCCATCCGCGAAAAATTTGAATTATTTTTTGCAGCCCGTGAAATTTTCTATCTTTATAGTTTCTCATTTTTTGTCTACATGAGGGCACGCAACCCTCGAAAAAGGTCAAATCCTCGATATGCTTGTTTGCAAAAAATTGTTTTCGTCAAAATTTTCATCACAAATTTACAAACTGGGAAGAGGTTTAAATTCGGAACCTAGATTAATATTTTTCCCTAAAAGACCTGAATAGGCTGTGAAAATTTAGCTCCGCACCATGGAACGTCAAATCCAACTTTCGATATTGTGATACATATCTCCTCGCTCTATTACAAAATACTCTTCTTATTATTCGATTTGATAAAAGTTTTTGTTAATCTTCCTGAAAAATTTTTATTTCAATGTTTTGACCCTTTTCAAAAAATTTAATTAGTACCCCAATCCCCGAAAAATCAGGAAACCCCTCATCCGCCAAATCTAAAACCGCGAAATTTAATTCTATTAAAGTAATTAACGATTAAATTTACAGGCGAAAAGAGATACTATCATTATCTACCTAAAAGAGGAATGAAAATTCCCGTCAAGTCTTTTTATTAAGACTGAGAGCGCTGGTTTTTTCTACCAAATGAGGGATAGGACACTATCTAAGATTTTCTCTAATTTAGCGCGTCTTTTTTAAACAAAATTCTAATTATTAGTGCGGTAAAAAGGTTTAAAGCAGGTGTTTTTTGAGTCCCTCTGGTCCTCTAGTATTTACGAATCTATAGGGTGTACGGGCCACGCCGACTCCGATTCACAAACTTGGTCCAAGGCTGAAACGAGGCTCTCAACGAAACAAAATCTCAAAAAATTGAGCTTGAAATTTACAAGAAAAATGCTGAATCGGCAAAAGTTATCACGTTTTAACCATTGATTTAAAGCGCGAAGCTCTAGATCTGAATCTCTAAGCAGTCAGGCAAGAAAAAGTCACTCGTGCGATTAATTTGCCGTGATTTTTTCTTCATGGATTGAATCTATTGTTTTCTTCGTTTCCGAATCATCAAATCCAATATTTATGAAATTGGGTGGGAAATTCAGTATTTTTCGCGCGGACCACAAGATTTTGGTAGAAAATCCTACCAGAAATTGGCTTCACTTATCGCCCCAATGATTTCATATCTATCCCTTCGGGCTTAAGAAATAATTTCAAACTGTGGAGCTCATTATCTCGAGAGTAGTGTGGTTGAAACATAGTAAACCATACGGCATACCATTTTTTGGATATATTAGTTACTAAAAGGGCTATATAATGCAAACTGTAAAAATAATATGCATAGCGTAATTATACTGTGGACGTTTAATAAAGGAACTCAAATCAGAGGTCTCACATATCTCGTGTAATCGAATATTACTAATAATATAGCCACCATAATCACCATTCGTTTCGTCCCGAAAGCGAAACCCACCTCGAACCATACGTCTCAAAAATACTCGATACTGTAAGCAACATCCAACCGTAGAAGAGTATTAAGGCCCGGTTCCCACCTTCGCTCGAAGCGCTCGACAGATATAATGTTTAAAGATTTTTTTATCAAATTCGATTTAAATCGTAAAAAAAAGCAAATTAACATCAATTGCAAACCCTGGTGAATAATTGTTGAAAGCAGTTTTTTCAATTTTTCCCTTGGTGTGTGGAGGTCAGGGCATATGGGATATATTCACTTGGCAAAAGTTTTTAAGCCAATTTTTTGTTCCCTTAAAGAAAACTTTAAAAAACTGATTATGTATTTTTTGAGGCAATTCTAAATGTTTTAACCCACTTCATACTAGACTTTTAGGGGCGGTTCAGAACTAGGGGGGGGGGCTTTTCCTCCTGTACCATCCTTTAACTTTTGATATGGTCGGTCTCTTTGAATGAAATTTGGCACACATGATCCTTGTCATGTAAGGTAGCTTTTGACAAAAGATTTTTTCCATGACGTTACTCATCATGCCGAAAGTGAGCAAAAACTGCAAAGTCCCTTTGTTCTTCCAAATGGCTATTGTAAACTAACAAAGGCTTTAGAAAAAGGTTTATGAGTTTAAAAGGCTTATTTTATCCTAAATATTCAATAAATTACGGTTTGAACTATATATTTGACATAAAAAATGTGTTAAAATGTGTCAATTTTTATGACACCTTACTGTCAGAGATGTCATCATACTCAAGGTGTGAATATTTTTAGGTGTCAAATTCTTTTTTTTTGTTGGTAAATAATAGTTAGGAATTTACAGAAAATTTCATGTCCAAAGCTTTATTTTTACAAGAGCTATTAACATTAGTTTACCCACCGAACAGAAAGGGGGCTCTTTCTCTTTCCCTAGTACGAATAGGGTTAATAGATAAAGCAACTCTATTTCTCACAAAATCAACATTTTTTCTCAAAGAAAAGTCTACTACTTGAGCTAAAATTAAGAAACTTCGAAAAGACACAGCGATCTAGCGCCGCTTGCGCCAGTTACAAAGATTGACTATCAAAAAACCGGCTTCAACAATCTTGGCTGTAACCGCTTCCAGGGTTATATAGCTCATTACACAGGACCTTGAAGAGCTGGAATACTAGACTATATTTTAGTGACTTTCAAAACCTTTAAAACTGTAATAAAGATATATCTAAAAATTTACAAGAATCCTTGGCATTTTTATTTTACTCTAAATTTTCATATCAGGCCTTGTATCTTACCGAACTTCTCTCAAGTAGTATAGAAACTTGAAAATTACCTAGATCTTTGGTAAACAAGCCTTAGCTGTCTTTATTGGCTATAACAGTGTCATTTTTCTTATTGCTTTTCTGCAAAAGCCGCCAAAATTCTGGTATTTTACAATAAACCGTAGAATAGAATGAAAATCACCGACGCCGGCATAATTTTGCTTCACCGATGACCCGACAAGCCGCTCAAAACCGTTGTGAAAGATTTGTTTTTTATGAGCTAAAATTCAAGTTAATTGCTGAAGTTAATTTTAAATGTTTAGATAGATAAAGCAAGTCTTATTTAGTCAGTAATTTTTTCTCAAAGAAACGGTCCTCTGAAGCTAAAATTAAGAGTTTTGAGATGTGCGGAGATCTAATCTAACGCCGCTTGTGCCAACTAAGAGTGGTTAGCTAGTCCTTCGTTGCTATGCATCAAACTTTTCCAAAACCTGATCTCAGAGTTTATATAGCTCGGGGTTGTCGTGATATAATGCGAAAAAATTTTCAAACATCTCTTGGCTAATCAGTCGCGCGTATTTCGTTTGGATTGATATCAGTTCTACTACTTGGGTGAAAATTCATGAAAATAAGACCTTGGTAAGTTCTTAACGTCTTTCTCATAGGCCTTTTCATAAATTATGTCACGAACTTCACTTGCCTCGTATTCAAACAATTATCATGGTGATTATGTCCCCTGAGACATTAAATCGTTCTTTTATGAATAAGAAGTTAATAAAATAATAAGTTGAATAAGTAGTTTTAAGAAGATCCGTTGGGATTTAATCAGCATGGCAATAATTTCAAAACGAGGCAAGTGATGTTCGTGACGTAATTTATGAAAAGTTCTATTTGGTTATGAACATTTGGATTTTCATTATCCTAGGGTGCTTTTTCATCGATTAGCTGATACAAAGAACATTGATAGGAAAACATTACTGACTCCCAAAACAGTTGTCAAAGCGTTTACGACCCTTTGAATTTGGAGTTAATTACAGTATGGTATGACAAAATTTAATTGAAAGTAATTATAAATCAGTCGTTTTTATAAGCATTTCTCCAACAGTGGAGGCAGTTCTTTCATTTTATGCAAAAACCAAACCATTTCACTGCTGATAAATGTTGATGATCTGAATGCTATTTTATTGCAAAAAATCTATTTTCGGTGTATCTTTAATTGGTCATTAAGCCAAGAAAGTTCTTCCCCTCTCTTGGAGATCAAAAGGTTTAATGACCATTTTTCGACGTTAAATCTGAAATCTTAATATGAATCGATCAAAATCTGATGTTAAGCACGAATCTTCATTGTATATTTCTTACAACCCTTAGAAATTTATGAAAAGGACCGTTGATGAGAACCACTTATCTATCTAGCGTAGTGAAAAAGCACCCCTACTCCGTGTTGTATTTGACTAGTTGAGTCGGATCAAGCAGTCACTTCCATTGTATATTTTCAATGCATTTAGCAATTACATAGTCTGATTTGCAGACCTTTTGTGTAAAGAATTTTTTTACGTTAGAGCTAGAGGATGAGAATAAGCCTAGCGATCGCAGGAAGTTTTGCTGACGTCAGCATTTTTATATTTTTTGCATTATTTATCCATATATCTTTATTTAGGTAAACAAAACAATTTTCGATATTAACTCTTCGCGCATCTTGCCCCTCCCCTAAAAGTTTTTTTTCTCGATAACTTCTGGTAGGGTTTGAATTTCGAAATAAAACTTTGCAGGTGTCTACGCAGTATGAATTAACATCTTCTGACAAAATTTTGTCGTCATAGGTGACGTCATTGGCCCGTCGACGTCATCGCCCATTGAAAATGCAGACAAAAGGACCCCCTCTAACTTTTTTCTTATCAATATTGTTTGCTTAAATTTGATAATTTGCCCAAATTAGCCCTAATATTTTCTCAGGATTGGAAAGTGGTATTGACTTGAAATTTGGATCAGGGTTAGATATTGATAATCTAAGCCTGCATGCAAAATTTCAAGTCAATCCAACCAGCTGTTGGGGGAGTAAATTGGGTAAAATACGGACTGTCTGAAAAATGTGACCCACGTGACAGAGTGACTTGAAATTTTTCAAATCGTCTAATACCACCAATATCTACCTCTAGTCAACATTTCAAGTCAAAAGCTTTAGTAGTTCCTTTGTTCCGGTGAAAGGGGTCGTCATGTATTTTTAAAACTTTCTACCTACTCTCGGGTACCTAATAAATAGTCGCCCCCCGCTAATTAATTTTTCAAACATTTTCCACCCAGGACATTTTTATTCCAACCCCCCCCCCTGCTTATTATGTTTTGAGATTTTTTCCAACACCCCCCCCCCCGCTTATTCTAAAACCCCCGGCTATTAAGTACCCGAGAGAACACCAGATAGCTTGCTTTTGAGTTTTGGACTTTGCCGAGCTTCATTTTGATCGATGTCAGAGATGAGCCATTTTTCGTTTTATTTTTCTTTGCTACAGCGGAGAGTTGCTCTACAGTAATCAACAAAATATGAAAGTTTTCCCTAATTGTAGATTCTATCTCTCTATCGAAAGTTTTCAATCTACGAAGGAGGAACCAGAGTGCTTTTTTGAATATGTTAGAAGCAAGACTGTACTGAATTGAACACACTTTTCCAAGGTGTGTTTAAATTGAAAACAAAGAATTGTTGCAATAGACGGACTGTACCTTTATAATCCTAAAGGCTGGTGCGTCCAGTCAAAACACAGAGTTGATCTGTAGCATCTAGCTTCACCTTTGTCTCGAATATAAAGTTAAACAAACTATTGCCAAACAAACTCTTACTAAGCTTTTTTTTATTTCTCGAAAGAAGTGAATGCAATGCCATTTGAGGCACACAAATTAGTCAGATATTTTCTTTGAAAACTCGGCCTCTGATACTCAGGTTAAAAGTTCCTAGAGCTCAAAAAATTTCTTGAATATCCATATTTATAATAACTCTACTCTCGGGTACCTAATAAGCGTCCCCCCGCTAATTAACTTTTAGAAAGTTTGCTTTTTTGCCCTAATTCTTTTGTATTAGCCTCCTTTTCGAAAGTTTTCCATCCAGGGCATTCAAATTTATTCCACCCCCGCTCATTAAGTTTTGAGATTTTTTCTACCCACCGGCTTATTCCAAACCCCCGTTTTATTAGGTACCGGAGAATATATCTTGAAAAAACATTTTCCTTTAGTTGTGAATGGAATTGAGTATACTCCGGGGGGTGGTACTGTGGCGAGGAAGTACACAATAAATTGTCTGGTATGTTTGGAACATAAAAATAAATCTCTCATTACAAATCTAGTTTGAATATAGAATTGAATTAGTTGAAGGTGACTCATAAATTAAGGCTTAACTTAGTAGTGCAAAGAAAGAGGCCCAACAAAAGGAAAAACAAGATGGCTGCCATGAAATAATAATAGAAAATGTAAACAAAAGAACTGTTCTACAAATTGACATTATGGAGATAATATGATATTGAAACAAAATTGTAATTTCTCATAAGTAAGTAAGTCTGCGACCGCAGTCGGAGGCGACCCGAAGGCTCCTCTTTCGATAGCTATCTACCCGAAGGTAGAGGAGGGTGCCACTCTTTCTCCCTGGATTTCTCCACTTACCCTTGATCCTTCTTCTTAGTTGCTGAGCATCAAGCAGAGAGGCATCAAGTACCACTTTAGGAATCTTTGGTATGACCCGGCTGGGGGTTGAACCCACAACCTTGCGAACCGTAGCCGGATGCTCTACCACTGTACTACGGCTGCTGTAAGTTTGGAATAAAATTATAAATGTTGAGGCTGGTGCGTGGAGAAGGTCAAACATAACAAAATAGCTAAATACTACAATATTCAAATATTATTAATTTGATGCACAAGGCTGGTATATAAAGCAAGAGCCTCCTCAGGATTTGTAGGCATACTAAAAGAATTTTCAAGCATTATGATACTACACAATTCAAAACACTCTCTTGAGCATATAAAGTCTTTTGGAAACTCTTTAGTACACATGTCCTTTACAATTCCAACATCATTCTCCTCCAAAATAAATCCTGTATTGGTGCATCTGACACAGATGGACTAAAATAAAGAACATTTGGCCGACCGGCTGGTCTAATTCTCCTATTTGATGTTGAGGAAAGCCTTATTCTATGATTATTCCAAATTTTCATTGTAAGATCTATATCCTAAAAACTGAATTTAATACCGGGTGACCCACGAAAAAGTTCAGACGTTTCCCGACGTCTTGAGGCCGTACAAATGTCCCAAAGTGCTTGGAGTTTTGATATTTAGAAAGTAGATATCCTAACTTAAAATTTGAGCTATCACTTTTTAAATTTGACCAACTTGTTCTCTGCTTATGAGCTTTTAAAGTCAAAATTCACTTTACGGAAAGTGTAAAAAACACGTAAAAAAGGGGTATCAAATTTGGTATTTTTAGACGTTTTTGATATACAGTTTTTGAAAAAAATCTATGAAAGCGCCAATTTTTATAAAAAGTAGCCTTGTTTTAAACAAAAACTACTTTCAAAGGTGTTTTTATTAATTATTAATGTCATAAAACTGGTTAAATAAGTCAATTTGTAAGTGATTTTCTAATTGATTGCATGAATTTAATACCTCTTTTTTACGTGTTTTTTACACTTTCCGTAAAGTGAATTTTGACTTTAAAAGCTCATAAGCAGAGAACAAGTTGGTCAAATTTAAAAAGTGATAGCTCAAATTTTAAGCTAGGATATCTACTTTCTAAATATCAAAACTCCAAGCACTTTGGGACATTTGTTCGGCCTCAAGACGTCGGGAAACGTCTGAACTTTTTCGTGGGTCACCCGGTACATTCACAGTGAACATTATTTGATGTGTCAAACAAATCATTTTCTATTAAATCTCTAAAATAGTTGATCCACCAATTCGTGCATGTACGTCTTAACATCGCCCACCATGACTCAATTCGCTGATTGGTAACTGATTTGCCATACTTAAAACTTGCCTCGCCAGAATTATTGTCTTGGTCGTTTCTTCTCAGGAACCTCTGAGAAGCCGCCACATGAACATTTTCTGTACCTCTATCACCAACAATCTTACGGGGTGTTCCAGAAATCGTTTTAATACATTTCAAAAAAAAGCTACAAATTATTTCGGGCTCTTTATTTGACGAGGTCACTTCCAGCCACATAATTCTACGGCTAAAGCCATCTATTGCTCCATGAATTGGGAAGCCATAAGGTTTGAGTTTATCGTAGCCGTCGATATGCCAAACCCAATTAGGCCCATAAGACCAATATTGACGACGTTTTAATACCTTTCTGCTTCGTTCTTCAACACCAATAGGATCCAAAAGCTTGAGCATGATACGAATATTTTCCCTAGTTGTGCGATAACCTGCTTGCAAACATCTTTGGTGCATTAAACGGTATCCTAACGATGAACCACTGCTTCTCAACTGCCTCTGAACAAATGATATGGCATCTCTAGTATCACAACCATATTTTCTTCGATACAGATTTTGGTTACGAAGAACCCTATGAAGTTGCCTTAAGCTGATGATTTTTGAGTGTACTTGTCTAAGCGTCGTGATTATCTCCTCATAGTCGTATCCTCTATCAAAGTATTCCCTGACAAGAGAGTCTCTGTCAACTGCCATTCAAAAATATTTAAGAACCGATTAGAAACTTTCATGCACAAGCAAAATCGACTTGATGTTTGCACACTTATAACTGGATAACACGTACAACTACAAGAAGAAAAAGTAAGGATCTGACAAGGTAAACCTGACGCCATTATTGCTACTGATTGCTATGCACCCTCCTTTCAATTATTCCAAAGGAGAATTTAATCAATAGTGGTACGAAAACAAAAATGACGCATGCGCACATGTCACGACTTCAATGTAGGTACATTGATAAACACGCATGCGCACGAAAACATTGATACACACGCACGCGCACGAAACTATATGCCAGTGGCACTTAACTATCTGTCAGTGGCATTTAGTATCTACCAGTGGCACTTAACTATCTGCCAGTGGCACTTAACTATCTGCCAGTGGCACTTAGTATCTGTCAGTGGCACTTAGTATCTGCCAGTGGCAGATAAGAGAGCTATCTGCCAGTAATAAGGAAAAAAATCAAAAAATTAAATGTACGTCTTTTTTTTTTTGAAAAAAAATTGCGTAGTTTTTTTTGTAAAAATATTGCACATTTTTGTTGGCACTAAGAAGCCGCCGTAAAAATGAACTATTAAGTAATCATTTCTATAATAATGTATATAAAACAATGTAAGCAACGCAAATAAGCAAGGAGTCTTTTGTCTGTAAATCCAAGCTATTTGAAGAATAATGAGGGAACTTGATCCTATATTAGACAGTCAAATATTCTTCTCAAAATTAAAATGCTTCCCTCTGTACGAATCTTTTCAAATATGGTTTATTAGATAATAATAAAACAATGGAATTTTAAACACACCACGATACTTGGTGTATTTAGCGCAAAATATACCTGTTGTTTGTCTGAGGTGCAATAAACTCTTCATTTGATCTTCTTTTTCGTGAGTGCATAGCAAATAAACTATTGCGATAATGTGAGCAAGGTTCACATCTTTTACCTGGAAATTATGTAGGGTAAAGGTATGGTACAATATCAACTCAATATTCAAAACTTTTGGTATTATTATTAGAAAATACGACTAGCAAGGACTTTATAGAATTACATAATGCATATAAAATTAAAAAATATATGTAAAATATAAAAAAGAACAAACCTTTACTTGAGTTGATCAGTACGTCACAGTTTTTCATGCCTGATTATAGTGACATCCCTCAAGGTCTTTCCATCCCCAGTTTCTAAATGACTTGTAACAGTTTGATCAGTTGACATGAATAGAAATTCATTTAAATCACCCATTTTTCGTGAGACTAGGTCTTCAAAGTCTTCATTGCCTGTACAATATATTGATTGTTGAAGTAACTTAAAAATTTCATCAGTGTGCAAACTAGTTATAACATTTGGAAAATTCAGTTTCGTAAGGATCTCACGTCTAACAGGCTTGTAATGAATTGTGACGGTGTAATCACCTGTATAAAAAATGTCAAGACTTTTTACTGGTCCAAATGACTGACACTGACACTGACAACCAAATATATTCTTTCCAATTTCCTAAACGTAAAATTATAAATTTATATATTTTTACATAATATGCAAATTGCATCTCAAAATTGGGCATGAATAGAAATATTACAACACAAAAGCTATATATACAAAACAGTTTTGGCGATGAGAAAAAATTTTCAACAAACTTACTGATATACAAATTTGAATCTAGCTATTCTGTTGCGAGAACATGTCGGTTTTAAAACACGAGGATCAGCATTTTAGTAGGAGCATCTTACGGTATATATAACCAAGATATCAGCAAGAGAGAATTTATACTAAATATATAAATTTATACCTACCTTGAATCCAAATTTTAGAGCTGAATTTGTTGTTGATGATTCCATCTTTTCTTTCATGGTTGAAATTTGAATTTTCTGTTGGCAAACATAACAAGAGCCACCACCCCCATCATCATCATCATTGTGTGGTAGAAAGTTATAGGTGGTTATTAGTTCTGTAGTTTTATTGTTCTTCATTTTGTATAACTTCATGTAGCATTTGTTGCACAAACTTCTTGGATGGATGTTGGCATCATCATTATCAATTCCATCTTCAATAAATTCTTTGAATCCAGTCACTGATTTCGCAGACCGATAACCTCCAGAAAATGTGATCTTAAAGCCACAGATTCTGCATAATCTTTCCAGTGAAGCAAGATGTTTATCCTTTTTAAAATCAACCCAGTTTAATGCGTTGTTACTAAAAGTGGTAACGGTAGGTAACGGTAAGTAACGATAGGTAACGACAAGTAACGGTAGGTAACGACAAGTAACGATGAAGTAACGGTCGGTAACGATGAAGTAACGCAAGTAACGAGGGGTAACGAAAAAGTAACGAAGTAACGATGGGGAAATAGCTGAAAATTGTGGCCCTGACGTATCGATGAACTATCAAAATTTGTAAATTTGTGCGCCAGAGCTAATGGTCCCGGTGATTTTAGGAGAACCTAACGACTCTGGTTAATCTATTCAAGAATTTGGGAAATCTGATGATTGCACAGTAGGATCTGATCGTTCTGGTGAATATAACTGTGGAGATAATAAATCCATTTATTTTTATTGTAAATTGGTGTTTGTGAATAAACTGAAAAATTTGACGGCTTTGGTGAATCAATGGTGTTGGTAAATGCAATGATGAAATAAATGGTGCTGGTCAATGTAATAATGGAATCAGTGGTGATGGTCAATGCAGTGATGGAATCAATGGTGTTGGCCAATGCACTGATGGAATCAATGGTGCTGGTCAATACAATGATGGAATCAATGGTGCTGGTCAATACAATGATGGAATCAATAGTGCTGGTCAATACAATGATGGAATCAATGGTGCTGGTCAATACAATGATGGAACCAATGGTGCTGGTCAATACAATGATGGAATCAATGGTGCTGGTCAATGCAATGATGGAATCAATGGTGCTGGTCAATACAATGGTGGAATTAATGGTGGTGGTCAATGCAATGATGGAATCATTGGTGCTGGTCAATGCAATGATGGAATCAATGGTGCTGGTCAATGCAATGATGGAATCAATGGTGCTGGTCAATACAATGATGGAATCAATGGTGCTGGTCAATACAATGATGGAATCAATGGTGCTGGTCAATGCAAAGATGGAATCAATGGTGCTGGTCAATACAATGATGGAATCAATGGTGCTGGTCAATGCAATGATGGAATCAATGGTGCTGGTCTATGCAATGATGGAATCAATGGTGCTGGTCAATACAATGATGGAATCAATGGTGCTGGTCAATACAATGATGGAATCAATGGTGCTGGTCAATGCAAAGATGGAATCAATGGTGCTGGTCAATACAATGATGGAATCAATGCTGCTGGTCAATGCAATGATGGAATCAATGCTGCTGGTCAATGCAATGATGGAATCAATGGTGCTGGCCAATACAATGATGGAATCAATATGCTGCTGGTCAATGCAATGATGGAATCAATGCTGCTGGTCAATGCAATGAAGGAATCAATGGTGCTGGTCAATGAAATGATGGAATCAATGGTGCTGGTCAATGAAATGATGGAATCAATGGTGCTGGTCAATGCAATGATGGAATCAATGGTGCTGGTCAATGCAATGATGGAATCAATTATGGTGCTGGTCAATGCAATGATGGAATCAATGGTGCTGGTCAATGCAATGATGGAATCAATGGTGCTGGTCAATGCAATGATGGAATCAATGGTGCTGGTCAATATAATGATGGAATCAATGGTCCTGGTCAATGCAATGATGGAATCAATGGTTCTTGTGAATTCAATGGTGGAATCGATGGTGGTGTACTGGTGGATACAATGCTGCACTCACCAATGGTACTGTTGTGCAGGTGAATGCAAGTTAGGGATTGTGCATTTTTTGTAAGCATCATCTTTATAAGAATACGGTCAATAACTTTTGATTCAAGGGGTATTGACTTTCAACGATTGGTTCATTCAAAGCAGCTTGGGGTTTGTGCAAAATGTGAGCATATCTATTTTTCTTATAAGCATCATCTTTATAAGAATATGATCAATAACTTTTGATTCAAGGGGTATTGACTTTCGACGATTGGTTTATTCAAAGCAAGTTAGGGGTTGTGCAAAATGTGAGCATATTTATTTTCCTTATAAGCATCATTATCATAAGATTACAATCCATAACCTTTGAAGGTTTCGAATCTCGGTGATTGGAATTTTGGACTTTTCATTTTAAAACGCATCTTATCCTCAAGAATGTAATATTGTTTTGTTAAATTGATTTGCAGAATGGAATGCTAAAGTTTTGCTGCAATGTCAATTGCACAAGAATCAATTAAGAAACGAGCAATCAGTGAATGGCAATCAAATTGTTAAGAGCTTAATCATAAGCTGGTTAAATATTTCAATTCAGAAAAAAACGAAACCGAATAAAATTAAAATTAAAATACTATTCTTATGTGAAATCGTTGACTTTCTTTGAATGAACCAATCACCAAAATTCAAAACTTTCAAAGGTTATGGATTGCAATCTTATGAAGATGATTCTTATAAGAAAAATAAATATACTCACATTTTGCACAATCTCTAACTTGCTTTGAATGAACCAAATACCAAAATTCAAAACCTTTGAAGGTTATGGATTGTAATTTTATGAAGATGATGCTTATAAGAAAAATAAAGATTCTCACATTTTGAACAAACCCCAAGTTGCTTTGAATGAACCAATCGCCGAAAGTCAATACCCCTTGAGTCAAAATATATTGATTGTATTCTTATAAAGATGATGCTTATAAGAAAAATAAATATGCTCACATTTTGCACAATCCCTAACTTGCTTTGAATGACCCAATCGTCAAAAGTCAACACCTCTTGAATTAAAAGTTATCGATTGTATTCTTATACAGATGATGCTTATAAGAAAAATAAAAATACTCACATTTTTCACAATCCCTAACTTGCTTTGGAAGAACCCATCGCCAAAAGTCAATTCCCCTTGAATAAAAAATTATCGATAGATTTCTTATAAAGATGATGCTTACAAAAAATGCAAAATCTCTAACTTGCATTCACCTGCACAACAGTACCATTGGTGAGTGCAGCATAGCATCCACCAGTACACCACCATCGATTCCACTATTGAATTCACCAGAACCAATGATTCCACCATAGCCAATGATTCCATCATTGCATTGACCAGCACCATTGATTTCATCATTGTATTGACCAGCACTTAATTCCATCATTGCATTGACCAGCACCATTGATTCCATTATTGCATTGACCAGCACCATTGATTCCATTATTGCATTGACCAGCACCATTGATTCCATCATTGCATTGACCAACACCATTGATTTCATCATTTCATTGACCAGCGCCATTGATTCCATCATTGCATTGACCAGCAGCATTGATTCCATCATTGTATTGACCAGCACCATTGATTCCATCATTGCATTGACCAGCACCATTGATTCCATCATTGTATTGACCAGCACCATTGATTCCATCATTGTATTGACCAGCACCATTGATTCCATCATTGCATTGACCAGCACCATTGATTCCATCATTGCATTGACCAGCACCATTGATTCCATCATTGCATTGACCAGCACCATTGATTCCATCATTGTATTGACCATCGCCATGCATTGACCAATACCATTGATTCCATCATTGTATTGACCAGCACCATTAATTCCATCATTGCATTGACCAACACCATTGATTCCATCATTACATTGACCAGCACCATTGATTTCATCATTGCATTGACCAGCACCATTGATTACATCATTGCATTGACCAGCACCATTGATTCCATCATTGTATTGACCAGCACCATTGATTCCATCATTGCATTGACCATTACCATTGATTCCATCATTGTATTGACCAGCACCATTGATTCCATCATTGCATTGACCAGCACCATTGATTCCATCATTGTATTGACCAGCACCATTGATTCCATCATTGTATTGACCAGCACCATTGATTCCATCATTTTATTGACCAGCACCATTGATTCCATCATTGTATTGACCAGCACCATTGATTCCATCATTGTATTGACCAGCACCATTGATTCCATCATTGCATTGACCAGCACAATTGATTCCATCATTGTATTGACCAGCACCATTGATTCCATCATTGTATTGACCAGCACCATTGATTCCATCATTGTATTGACCAGCACCATTGATTCCATCATTGCATTGACCAACACCATTGATTCCATCATTGTATTGACCAGCACCATTGATTCCATCATTGCATTGACCAACACCATTGATTCCATCACTGTATTGACCAACACCATTGATTCCATCACTGCATTGACCATCACCACTGATTCCATCATTACATTGACCAGCACCATTGATTCCATCATTGCATTGACCAGCACCATTGATTCCATCATTGTATTGACCAGCACCATTGATTCCATAATTGTATTGACCAGCACCATTGATTCCATCATTGTATTGACCAACACCATTGATTCCATCATTGTATTGACCAGCACCATTGATTCCATTATTGCATTGACCAGCACCATTGATTCACCAAAGCCGTCAAATCTTTCAGTTTATTCACAAACACCAATTTACAATAAAAACAATTGGATTTATTATCTCCACAGTCATATTCACCAGAACGATCAGATTCTGTTGTAAAATCATCAGATTTCCCAAATTCTTGAATAGATTAACCCGATTAACCAGAGTCGTTAGGTTCTCCCAAAATCACCTGGACCATTGGCTCTGGCGCACAAATTTACAAATTTTGATAGTTCGACACCTCAGGGCCACCATTTTCAGCTTTTCCACCATCGTTACTTCGTTACTTTTTCGTTACCCCTCGTTACTTGCGTTACTTCATCGTTACCGACCGTTACTTCATCGTTACCTGTCGTTACTTGTCGTTACTTGTCGTTACCTATCGTTACCTACCGTTACCACTTTTAGTAACAACGAGTTTAATGTGTTTTAAGTCTTAGAATCACCAAAAGTAAATAAATTCATTCACTCAAAAAACTATTGATGAAGGTTATTGAGGCAAAAAGCCCTGACAACAACGTCATTTTAGCATGATTTTTGTCAATGTTAAAACAAAAGGAATGGGCTTTTTAAATGAGGAATGGCTAAAAAACAACATTAATTCTTTAGATCAACTCTTTACCTGTCATCTGTAAAAAATTCCAGCACATTCCCTCAAGGGAAAAGAGAAAGAGCTTCTTTTTTCAACCACAACAAATCAAAACAGAAACTCAGTGTCGTGTTTTTGATGCTTTGTGTCGTCTACCTTGTCTCGATGAATAAAAAGTTTGAGGAACATTCCTTCTGGATGTTGGTACTAAAATAATCTTTGAACCCTTTAATCAAAGAAAGTTATAGTCTGACAGCATAAACATGAAAAGAGAACTCTCAGACTTTATGGTCGTTATGCAAGTCATGTCGGAAAAAAAATTTTCGACGCCATGTTGAAATAACTAAAATTCAAAATTTTGGCGGCAACGCGGATCCTGCGCAAAGGATAAAGCGCGGCTTTGTTTTTTAGACAATGAGTTGGGCTTCCATTCGTTTGAGTTTCAAGGTATATCTGAAGTTTCTAGTTTGGTCTAGCTCTTTGAGTTCAGTCCATTTCTCAATTTCATGTACTCAACTCGACTAGGTAGTTCTTCAGATTCTTGTTGTCTTTCACTTTGTTTATGTGATCAAATTTCGCGGTTAATTTCAAAAAGTTTCCTTCTTGAATTTCATCGACTTATAACTGCCTTAGTAAAGTAGTGTAGATTATTATGCGGCCGGTAAGTGATAAGCCGATTATTCATAAAGAGTAAGACCTTGTAGAAAACTTAAAGAGGCAGCATCTTTTTAAGATGCTCTCAAGGGGGGGGGGGGGTTGTAGGGGTTCGAAATACCGTTTTCGTGTCAAAATTTTTATGCTGAATCCCGAAATCTCGAAAGTTGAAAAAAATAATAACACCGTCACACCGGATTGTACAGGTTCAAATACCGGTATAATCACAAAATATGGGCAAATACCGTCACTGTCTGATTTTAAAATACCGTTTTCCCGTCTTTTTTCCCGTCGAATCCCGTAATACCGTACTAAAAAAGGGCCAATCCCGTCACAGCGTAAAAGTACAAACCTTCTCTCAATGCTTTGGGAGTTGATATTACTAATGATTCTGTTGATGGAGAGAAAATTTAACAATATTAAAGACACCGTGGCTTTGTCTAATTATTGATGCTGAAGACTTGTTATTGGTTTTATTGAATTGGGTGAAAAGAAAATGAGGAGATCAATAAGTTGGAAAGGCAATGTGATGAGAAGGGCCAACAAGCAAGACAGTTATGTAGTAGCGAGAATGGACCTTCGGGCCTAATGTTACTTAAATATATAGATAGATAGATAGACAATCGGCCTCGCATGTTTTAGCTTTCATTGCACGAGGTATCTACACTGCATTTACTTTCGTTTTTGTTTTTTCCCTACTGCATCTGCTTCAAGTGATCAGTTATTTCCTGTTGTCTGGGAGCTGTTGAAGAGTTGGAATCTTTGAGTTTAAAGGTCAGGTGTTTGGTATCTGATGCAGCTTCTACAAACTGTTAATCTCATAAACTCCATAAAGCTAAAGTCCATTTTTCAGCATTAATCTATGTGCTTTGGATTTAGAAAGATCTATTTCATTTGTGAGTACGAAACAATTTTGAAAACTCTCATAGAAATAGAAGCACCAAAATCTTTTGTAAGTCAATGGTTTGTCTATTATTTCTAGAGAATATGTATACCTTAAATGATATTTATGATGATTTGTTTGAAATATTTATCACGACCAGGTGTTGAAGTTCAAAGAAAAATGATTGAAATTATTGCCACCGCAGGAAGCCTAAAGCTTCCGAGGATGGCATTCATAGCTTCACGCTTAAAGAAGTTGGGCAAACATCTCATAATTTTGCACGCGTTTTTCAGTACTTTAGTTCCGGTTAAATGGTGTACCGGTAACATTCTTAGCTTGACTGTATTTCTATTGTTTTACCGTTACCACTTTTAGTAACAACGAGTTTAATGTGTTTTAAGTCTTAGAATCACCAAAAGTAAATAAATTCATTCACTCAAAAAACTATTGATGAAGGTTATTGAGGCAAAAAGCCCTGACAACAACGTCATTTTAGCATGATTTTTGTCAATGTTAAAACAAAAGGAATGGGCTTTTCAAATGAGGAATGGCTAAAAAACAACATTAATTCTTTAGATCAACTCTTTACCTGTCATCTGTAAAAAATTCCAGCACATTCCCTCAAGGGAAAAGAGAAAGAGCTTCTTTTTTCAACCACAACAAATCAAAACAGAAACTCAGTGTCGTGTTTTTGATGCTTTGTGTCGTCTACCTTGTCTCGATGAATAAAAAGTTTGAGGAACATTCCTTCTGGATGTTGGTACTAAAATAATCTTTGAACCCTTTAATCAAAGAAAGTTATAGCCTGACAGCATAAACATGAAAAGAGAACTCTCAGACTTTATGGTCGTTATGCAAGTCATGTCGGAAAAAAAATTTTCGACGCCATGTTGAAATAACTAAAATTCAAAATTTTGGCGGCAACGCGGATCCTGCGCAAAGGATAAAGCGCGGCTTTGTTTTTTAGACAATGAGTTGGGCTTCCATTCGTTTGAGTTTCAAGGTATATCTGAAGTTTCTAGTTTGGTCTGGCCCTTTTCACTGTGGTCTAGCTCTTTGAGTTCAGTCCATTTCTCAATTTCATGTACTCAACTCGACTAGGTAGTTCTTCAGATTCTTGTTGTCTTTCACTTTCTTTATGTGATCAAATTTGGCGGTTAATTTCAAA
This sequence comes from Clytia hemisphaerica, assembly GCF_902728285.1. Taxonomy (NCBI): domain Eukaryota; kingdom Metazoa; phylum Cnidaria; class Hydrozoa; order Leptothecata; family Clytiidae; genus Clytia; species Clytia hemisphaerica. The sequence continues at coordinate 56,853 of NW_027103639.1, read as the reverse complement.
AAGTTTCCTTCTTGAATTTCATCGACTTATAACTGCCTTAGTAAAGTAGTGTAGATTATTATGCGGCAGGTACGTGATAAGCCGATTATTCATAAAGAGTAAGACCTTGTAGAAAACTTAAAGAGGCAGCATCTTTTTAAGATGCTCTCAAGGGGGGGAGGAGATGCTTTCAAGGGGGGGTTGTAGGGGTTCGAAATACCGTTTTCGTGTCAAAATTTTTATGCTGAATCCCGAAATCTCGAAAGTTGAAAAAAATAATAACACCGTCACACCGGATTGTACAGGTTCAAATACCGGTATAATCACAAAATATGGGCAAATACCGTCACTGTCTGATTTTAAAATACCGTTTTCCCGTCTTTTTTCCCGTCGAATCCCGTAATACCGTACTAAAAAAGGGCCAATCCCGTCACAGCGTAAAAGTACAAACCTTCTCTCAATGCTTTGAGAGTTGATATTACTAATGATTCTGTTGATGGAGAGAAAATTTAACAATATTAAAGACACCGTGGCTTTGTCTAATTATTGATGCTGAAGACTTGTTATTGGTTTTATTGAATTGGGTGAAAAAAAATGAGGAGATCAATAAGTTGGAAAGGCAATGTGATGAGAAGGGCCAACAAGCAAGACAGTTATGTAGTAGCGAGAATGGACCTTCGGGCCTAATGTTACTTAAATATATAGATAGATAGATAGACAATCGGCCTCGCATGTTTTATCTTTCATTGCACGAGGTATCTACACTGCATTTACTTTCGTTTTTGTTTTTTCCCTACTGCATCTGCTTCAAGTGATCAGTTATTTCCTGTTGTCTGGGAACTGTTGAAGAGTTGGAATCTTTGAGTTTAAAGGTCAGGTGTTTGGTATCTGATGCAGCTTCTACAAACTGTTAATCTTATAAACTCCATAAAGCTAAAGTCCATTTTTCAGCATTAATCTATGTGCTTTGGATATAGAAACAAAGATCTATTTCATTTGTGAGTACGAAACAATTTTGAAAACTCTCATAGAAATAGAAGCACCAAAATCTTTTGTAAGTCAATGGTTTGTCTATTATTTCTAGAGAATATGTATACCTTAAATGATATTTATGATGATTTGTTTGAAATATTTATCACGACCAGGTGTTGAAGTTCAAAGAAAAATGATTGAAATTATTGCCACCGCAGGAAGCCTAAAGCTTCCGAGGATGGCATTCATAGCTTCACGCATAAGGAAGTTGGGCAAACATCTCATAATTTTGCACGCGTTTTTCAGTACTTTAGTTCCAGTTAAATGGTGTACCGGTAACATTCTTAGCTTGACTGTATTTCTATTGTTTTATCATCATTAAAAACATTTTTTTTTATCTGATTACCCATTTTCAAAGCTCTATATGTCTTTTTTTATTACCTCAGGGAGTCGAATTAAGGGAAATTCCTTTTTTGTTGGGAAATTTCCTATTTAAACCACAAGTAGTTATTAACCGCTCTGAGCAACGCAAACTAGAAATTTTTATTCTTTCAAAACCTTATATTATAGTAAGATGGCAGTTTAGTACAGTAGCGTTTAGGAGGCCCGGAAAACCCGAGTTACAAAATCTCGAGTTACAAAAACCCGAGTTACAAAAACCCGAGTTACGACGAATGTGACGTCACAAGTCTCAAATTATGACGTCATAAGTGGGCTTTTTAACTCGAATAAGTTTTTTACTGTTGTTTTGTAACTCGAAATATTTTTTTAAAATTTCATTTTTCGAGTTACGTAACTTGAAATTGTAGTACATAATTTGAACTTTCGAGTTATCTTCAGGTGAAGCCAAGTCGGCCAAAAATTCTAGAATTCATATTATTAAAAAATATACACCATTTCTTTCGATAAGAATCAATAGATCCGATTAGAATAGAAACTTATTTTAAAGCGGAAATGATAGAAACAACGTCAAAAGATCTAATTTATAAAACAATAATTATAATGAAATAATAAAATAAAAGAACAGACGTCATAAAACATGATTTTGAACAATCAGAAAAATATTTTAAGCAATTATTTTAACGATTACAATTCATTATATTATTATTTTGTACATTGTGCAATCGAGAATCTTTTCAAAAAAATGTGTTGTGTTTTTTTATAAGAACATCTAAAAATTCGAAGCCTTCGGGTCTTTAGCTTTTTTAGTTGAGCCTTAAAATTTTCTTAAAATGTTTCTATTTCACTACTAGCATTAGGTGAGTATTTTCTGCAATTTTCTAAGAAATTAGGTGTTTTTGAGTCCATAAGGCCTTAAAATTTCAAGAAATGTTCTTAACTTATTGTTATAACTTTAGCCCTCGAAACCTTCTGTTCTCGTATGGTTTGTTCTTAAAAAATGTGTGAAAAACCTAAAGAAACTACAAGTTCTACCGAAGCTTTTAGTTTTTAGCGAAAGAGGACAATGAATTTGAATTTATCAAATATATATTGTGGAATACAAAATGTATTTTGAGTAATCGAATCTTTTAGATTTTAAGTCTACTTCACCCAACAAAACCTTCAGAAATTCCCATGAAAATAGAGGTATATAAGTTTCAAGAAAATCACAGAAAATTAAATTGTTTACTGTCCCCTTTCATTTTTATTCCCTTCCTCTCTAATTTTAGTTTTATAGATCAAAAACCCCATTCGTAAACTACTGTAAAAGAAAAAAAGCGCATTTTAGAATTTTCGGCCAATTTGGTTGCGCGTTAACTTAACTCGAAATATTTTTTTAAAATTTTGTTTTAGAGTTACGTAACTCGAAACCAAAATTTAAAAAAAATATTTCCAGTTACAAAACAACAGTAAATAACTTTTTCGAGTTAAGAAGTTCCCTTATGACGTCATAATTTGAGACTTATGACGTCACATTCGTCGTAAAGCGGGTTTTTGTAACTCGGGTTTTTGTAACTCGACTTTTTGTAACTCGGGTTTTCCGGGCTTCAGCGTTTAGTATGATACAAACAAACCATAATATACCATTATTTTGGTAATAAAAGAGGTGACAAAAAGAAAACAGATAAATAACTTTACCTTATCTCTATAAGAAGATAATTTGAGACTTATATGACGTCACATTCGTTGTAAAGTGGGTTTTTGTAACTCGGGTTTTTGTAACTCGAGTTTTTGTAACTCGCGTTTTCCAGGCCTCAGCGTTTAGTATGATATAAACAAACCATAATATACCATTATTTTGGTAATAAAAGAGATGATAAAAAGAAAAAAGATAAATAACTTTACCTTATCTCTATAAGAAGATAAGAAGATATATGAGATGGACACAAATTGCTAATATTTGTAGACTAAATTTTGCTTCAGATGAGATGCCATTCTAACAGAAGTAACGGCTATCAGTAACATTTCTTTCCAAATTCAACAATTTATTTGATCGTTCTTCTGCGGTGGCACTTTAATGAAAATTATGCGTTATGGCTAATAATAAGGTCTATCCTTTCCTTTTAGCTGGACAAACACTAGACCAGTTGGAATCATGTGGTTACAACTCTGGGAGTTCAAGAATACCAAAATCCCAGGGCTTTACATGATAATGATAAGAAGATAGAACACATCGAATATATAGGATGAACGTTTAAACTTGCAGCTCAGGTAACTTACAGTATATGGCCCCCAAAACGGAGACGGCCCCCAAAACGGAGGTCGTCGTTAAAATGAGGATTTTGACCTGTAGATTTATCAGAATTAAACGATTTTTTTTATTTTGAAAGAATGATGGTCATACTTAAAAATTAGCACGTTTTTGAGATACATCTGTGACTTTAGAGGATGGGTGAAAGATATAGCATCTTAAAGGTCAACCAGTATTTTGGTACCAGCATTGATAAAACCGAAAATTCTAAATATGAGAAACAGCAAAAAATCTTGGAATTCCATTCCTATCAGCTTGAAATAATAGTTAATAACAAAAAAATAATATTACATATAAAAATTTTCGCTGAATCAGCAAAAACGGCAAATTCTGTCATTTTTTTGCAAAATGTCGGAGAAAAATACCTTTAAAGCTTAATATTTTCAGTTTTGGTTAAGCCGTTTTTCTAAAATTTTCACAGCACATTCCATACATGAGTGGAACTATTTTCAAAAGAGATTGGTTTTCAAAAACTTGATTAAGACGTTGTTAAATCAAAATCGTCATTTTGAAAATTTCTAAATTTTGAGTTTGGACTTTGCATCATCGAAAATCTTGAAATATTTAATAAAAATCATAAATTTTACATCCATCGGGTCGTAAATTCAAGGGAAAACACAAATATGTTCATAGTTTCTCCCCATATTATCACTGGGCTATATAATTTGATTTTAACTACACGTACGTTTTGAGGGCCCCAAACCTCCGTTTTGACAACCAGGGGTGTACTGTAAAAATTTTATCAAACAAATTTGCCCAAAACCTTCTAAATCATATTTCAAAACTATGGTCAAAATTTTGAATTCATATCTTAAAGATATCTCGAGAAATCGGTAAAATAAGCTACCTATCTTTAAGCAATTGAAATATATTGTTGAAATTGAAAATTTTGAAAAAGAACTTCTAGGAAATAAAATAAAGATGTTAAAAGTTTTCATGCAGTAAAAATGTTTGTAAAATCTCTTTTCCTCTAGATTTGAGAAAAATTTCAAATTTTATCGACGTTTTGGGGGCCACATACTGTAGATGATTACCATATTAACTTTAAAATTTTGCTTATGTTATCTAATCATACAGTTATACAACAGTTTATCGTTTTTTATATTTTCCTTCTTATTTTTGACCATGCCTGAGAATTACGTCTGTCTGAAATAAAATGACTTTTTTATGACAATAAAAATCCCATGATATGATATTATGTATTGAATTAGTTTTATGACTTTGAAGTAATTTTCTCTATAGCTGCTTCTAGTCTGTTCTCGATGATTTTAGTTTGATGACTAACTTGATATAAACAGAAATTTTGAATAATTTTTCTGGGCTCAACATCAAAACTTCTTGAGTGACTTTTCCAGCTGTGAAACAAAAATATTCAAATATTGAATGTTTGGATGGTAACAAAGACTCTAGCTTATTTTTAGTATTTGTCCTGGATTCCTTTTGAATGTTACTTCGTTTTTAATTTCAGTGTCTCAGTACTTGAGTCGTAAATGCTCTTCAGTATCAAGGCAAAAACTAGAGGTACACAAAGGTTTGTCAGGATCTTCGACAAAATTTTTTGATTGCCTAAATGGACATGCCTAACCCAGATATGGCAACAAGAAAACCCTCTCTCGGACAGCACACAGAAACAAAAGACAAACGTTTTGAGGTAATTTTTATCCTATATTCTTCAATGGGATTAGTTTTTGTAGGTATTCTCGCTAGCTGCTAGCTCTTTTCAAGGAATAGGTGTTACATTATTATCCAATTCTACTCCATACAATATGTAAAATGAAATACATCGCATGGTTTTATAGAAAAGACTCAAGCTGTCAAAGAAAACAGCAGCTATTTTTTGATTTGTCTCTCTGCCCGTTGTACTTTCGTTTTCAAGCACCTTTTCACGGCGTCGATAGTATCTTTTTGAATGAAACACCGATTGTTTCAATTTAGTCAATTTAGCCAAAGAGATAGAAAATAGAGGAGGTTGCACGCAACTGCTTTAAAGCCGGGCGACTCTTGTTTTCTATTCAATTTCCTTTGTTTTGCAACAAAGAAAAATCGCCTTTGACGCGAGCTGAGTTATGCCGCCAATCGAGAAGGAAGCAAACATGGCGGGTCGAAGCGGTGATTTTTCTGCTGTTATTTTTGTTATGTCTATTCGAGTTATGACTAAAACAACGTCTACAGCAAGTACTACATGGTTTAAAACATCTCAAATGCTTTTGGATATATTTATTTCAACCAATCAAATGATTTGTTTACGTTTTGACTAAGGATACAGTGAAATTATCATCGAAGAAAGAAAACCTGTCTTGTTGAGTAGCTAACCGCACCTACTGATGGAATTCACTCGAAATCGAAAAGATGGACAATTTTTTTCAAATAGGGAACAATTTTCCTTGGTAGAGGATGCCTTGAGGTATGTATATCTGAAGTTTCTAGTGTGGTCTGGCTCTTTTCACTGTGGTCTGGCTCTTTGAGTTCAGCCCATTTTTAAATTCCATGTACTCAACCCATCGACTAGGTAGTTCTTTCAGTTCTTGTTGTCTTTCACTTTGTTTATATACGTTATAGCGATCATCTGTTGATTCTAGATACATTTATTACCATAAAACTAGAGCAAATGTACATTTTATATGCTCTTACGAACATGTATATATTTTTACGATCGTCCCCGGTAAATATATTTATCTATCTATCTATCTATCTATCTATCTATCTATCTTTACGTGATCAGCTAAAAGTTGGCGGTTAATTTCGAAAAGTTTGCTTCTTGGTAATACTGAAGGAAGAGATGGAAGAAGAATTTGAATTTCGTCGCAAACCCAGGGGGGTACTTAGGCAAAATGGGTGCCGGGTATGTGCGAGCCATAAGGGTACCTTTTTTCGATCCTCAAAAGTCTCTCAAAGGGGTACAAATTCAAAAGTTAGTCTCTGAAAGGGTCCCAAAATCACGAAAATCAAAAATTTCTCTCTCAAAGGGTCACGATTTCCAAAAATTTTGACCAAAATTTGGTGAAAATCAAACCAAAATTTGGAAAATATGGACCAAAATTTAGGAAAAAGTCTCTCAAAGGGTCCCAAAATCACCAAAATTTAGTCTCTCAAAGGGTCGATTTTCGATTTTTGGCTCGGACATACCCGTCACCTCGCAAACCTAGTACCCCCCCCCCTGGTCGCAAACAAACAGCTGCCTTAGTAAAGTAGTGTAGATTATTATGCGGTTATGCGGCCGGTGCGTGATATGATAAGCCGATTCATCATAAAAAGTAAGACTGTAGAAAACTTAAAGAGACAGCTTCTTTTAAAGATGCTTTCAATGCTTTGGGAGTTGATATTACTAATGATGCTGTTGATGTTCATCCTGAGAAAATCTGTGAAAAGTGTAGAGTTGTTTGTACGAGTTTGAATCCGCATTGAAAGGCACCCAGAGGCACCCAAGCTGAAAGTAGGAAAAAAGAGAAAGCTAGGCATAAATCAACACAGTGTATATAAAACAACAACAGCATCAGCTATTGATACCAGTGGTTTCGCAGATTGTGTTGATGGGAGAGAAAATTTCAGAAATTAAAGAGACTGTGGTTTTGTCTAATTATTGATGCTGAAGATTTTATATTTGTTATTGATTGTTTTTTTTTTGAATTGGGTGAAATAAATGAGGAAATCAATAAGTTGGAAAGGCAATGCGATGAGGAGGGCCAAAAAGCAAGACAATCAGCATCGCATGTTTTAGCTTTCATTGTACGAGAGCTATCTACACTGGATTACTTTTGTTTTTGTTTTTTCCCTACTGCGATTTGCTTCAAGTGATGAGTTATTTCCTGTTGTCTGGGAGCTGTTGAAGTGTTGGAATATTTGAGTTTGAAAGTCGGGTGTTTGGTATCTGATGGAGCTTCTACAAACCGTTCATTTTATAAACTCAAAGAATGGAAGATACTGTAATTTCTTCAGCATTAATCTATGTGCTTTGGATAGAAATAAGCTCTGCATATTTCATTTGTGAGGAAAAAAACAATTTTGAAAACTCTCATGGAAATAGAAGCACCAAAAATTTGTAAGCCAATGGTTTGTCTATTATTTCCAGAGGAAATACCTTAAATGATATCAATGATGATTTGTTTGAAATATTTATCACTACCAGGTGTTGAAATTCAAAAAAAATTATTGAGATTATATGGTCTAATTCCTTTCCTTTTAGCTGGACAAACACTCAATCAGTTGGAACCATGTGGTACAACTCTGGGAGTTCAAGAATACTAAAATCCCAGGGCTTTATACATAATCAAATTAACAAGAGAACACATCGACTAAATATGATGAACGTTTAAACTTGCAGCTCAGGTAACTTAGATGATTACCATATTAACTCAAAAAAAGTGCCTATATGTTATCTAATCAGGCTAGGTAAAGTCTGAGAATTAGGTTTGTCTGAAATAAAATGGCCTTTTTATGACAATAAAAATCCCATGATATGTATTCAGGTATTCAGTTGTTGTCAATGAGATTGAAATGACTATAGCTACAAGTCTGGTCTTGATAATTTTAGTTTGATGACTAGCTTGATATAAACAGAAATTTTGAATAATTTTTCTGGGCTCAACATCGAAACTTCTTGAGTGGTTTTTTCAGCTGTGAAACACAAATATTGAATGTTTGGATGGTGACAAAGACTCTAGCTTATTTTCATTTTTTGTCCTGGATTCCTTTTGAAAGTTACTTCTTTTTTATTTTAGTGTCTCAGTACTAGAGCATGCTCTTCAGTATCAAAGGCAAGCCCAAAACTAGTGGTACACAAAAGTTTGTCAGGATCTGCGACAAAATTTTTGATTGCCTAAATGGACAGTATCCTAACCAAGATATGGCAACAAGAAAACCGGGCAAAACCTGCTCTCAGACAGTACACAGAAACAAAAGACAAAATGTTTTGAGGTAATTTTTATCCTATATTTTTCGATGGGATTAGTTTTTGTAGGTATTCTCACTAGCTGCTAGTTCCCTTCAAGGGTTAGGTGTTACTATATCCAGATAATTCTACTCCATACAATATGTGAATTGAAATAAAATACATCTCATGATTTTAAAGGAGCATTTTTTTTATTAGAGATAATGTTGACATGACGGTTCACTTGTGTGTTGTGACCAAATTATAACTTTTTATCATTTTAGTGGCTGACGGATACATTTTTGAAAAGTGGGAAAACAGAGGCACCTACACCTGGCTTGCAAAGGAGGAAAGAAAAAAGGAGACTGTACCTGGCTATTCAAAGTGTTGAAAGGCTGCATGCAAACTACAGGTTTGTAATGATTTTGCATTCAAAGGTTTTTTAGTATGAAATAGTACAATGTTAATTTTAAGCAATCAATGTTTCTGCGAGTGCTCCTGGCCTTGCATGTTTTAGAGGTGGTTTTTTTTTCAATATAGAAAACCGACATTTTCTCAGTCTTTTATTCTTTCAATCAGACCTTTTTCACTTTTCATCTTGCAGGAGCTGCTTGTTGAATATCATGGATTTTACATTTTGGATCATGGTCGTCTTAGTCAGCCAGCCTCAACTTATGTGGGCAGGTCGTTCTGATGGTTTTTTCTATTGTTTAAATTATTGTTATTTAAAAAATTGTTTTTTTAGATTTTAGCTGAATTTGATTTGGATAAATTCCAAATACTTTTTGTGGAATTTCAAACAAAAATTCATTAAGCAGAAAAAGTAAATAAACAGAAAGGATACCTCTAACCTTTACACTTGTGACAGTCTGTGACATGAGATGAAAAATTTGAAGTTATAGTCTTAAAGTTTTTGATCATCTTATATCTGTATATCTTCTCTCTTTTCTCTCCAAACTGATCTAAAATTATATGATCTCAATACATTTGTTAGTAGATATTTATCTTTTGATGATAGTTCATTATATGATCAAAATATATTATGAATTTTGTTGAAAAATATACATTTTTAGCTGATAGAAAAAGCTAAAATTGACAACTGGTGCTAGATTTCTCCCTATACTTACCTTACCTTATTGGCAGCTATATAGACTTTCATTGAAGTAAACCTTTCTTTAGAACGTGAGAAAGTGAACGGTATATTTCAAGAGAGCTATTATATCTAAGAATAAATTTCCAAAAGACTCGAGCTGTCAAGGAAAACAACAGCCTCCATTTTTTTTATATTTGTCTCTCTGCCCGTTCTACTTTCGTTTTCAAGCACTTTTTTACGGCATTGATTATATCTTTTTGAATAAAACACCGATTGTTTCAATTTAGTCGGTTCCGTAAAACTTTCCCTCTTTTTTTCTTCCCTCATTAATTATTCATGATCATAACTAACATAGTATAATAGAAAGAGAATCGTGCAACCTCCTCTATTTTCTATCTCTTTGATTTAGCCCCACTCTATTGATTTCTATTCATCTTTCAGTTCATTAATATCGTATTGGCTCAATCCCAGTCTCTGTTTGCATTATCTATCAATGATTAGAGTACTAGCTCATAAACAAATGAATCTAATTTGACTCTCAATGTTTTGCCTCGATGAGAAGATTATCTACTAGATGGAACCTTTTCAAAAAGTTTGTTTAATCGAGTCTGATCATTTCCTTTTATGTACAAGAAGATATCTTGTGTGTTAACGTTTTAGTAGTTTTTGTGTATGCAGCTATATCGTATATTGCAATGAAATAGAGAGAAAAAGGTGTGCTGATTCAAGAAATAGATAAAAATGTCTTGCCAATCAACTGCGACCTCTAATACTGCTGTATTGGTATTCAACTTTTTGATACCAACGTTGGCCATAATTTTCATGCAGATTTACTCCCGACTTAAGAAAGGGAAATTGACAGCACAAGCACCATTCCTGTTCCTGCAAGACAATGACCGAAATCGATTGATGACGTCATTAGCGTTTGGTCATCTTTCGCTGCGGATTACAATTCTAATTATCGGAGATACCGGTACAACTGTCGGACTTACACTTTGCTCAAGCTTGTCAGGCCCACCTGAACATCTTCTTTGTTCATTTTACTCAAAAATCCTGACAGCAACTTTGATTGGATTTTTATCTTTCCCGCTTTTTGCGTTGATTTCATCTCCGCATATACTTGTTTCATCGGCTGTTGGAATTGGATTTACTGTATGGGAGATTATCATTCTTGGACTACAGTTCGATTTTGGCGACGATTGTGATTTGAAAGCTGTATTACAACGGAACATTGCAATAATTGTGGTACCTAGTTTCATCTTTCTTACTGTCATCTTGTTTGGTTTCGGATATCGCTTATATACGTGCTTCAAAACTGGCTGTCATGAACTCCCAACAAACGAGAAAAGCGTGGTTGATACACATCAAATTCTGTATTTGAAAAATCTTTTGCAACGGACAAACGAACAGTCGCAGTTAACTCATTTTCAAAAATTGAAACATGTTTTCAAACCGTGGTTTAAATTTCCTGGTGAAATTCTTCAATGTATTGCTGTGATTTTCGTCTTGCTGTATTTCACTTTGTTTATAGCACAGTCCATTGTTTATTTAACCTTGTTTGAAAGTAGTTCTAACAAAGGCTTCGAAACAGTCTGGTATTTAGGGTTGGTCATCAGTACTATCTTGTATCTGGTTATGGTGGTTCATTTTTTGTACTGTTACCAAAATGATACTCTGGCAATATACACAGGTAAACATAAACTGTACCAGAAAGATGATGGTTGCCATAATATCGCTTTGTACCATCGATTGGTGTTTCCAGCATACTTAATCAGTGCAATGTTCATTGGTTTTATATCTTGTTTGGTGATAATTGGCATCGTTGTTGTGATTATTTATCTCCTAGCAACTAGAGCAACAGGAGCACTAGTCTTGATGATGCTTCGCTACATATTATCTCTCGTTGGCACTGGTATCGTTTTTAAAATCATCCAACGCTTAAGCATCCGATATTACTTCTCCGATTTGCAATTATCAAAGATGCAAATCAATTTGAAGCATCCACGTTTGTTTTATGTTCTATCCTTCTTTTTGTTCTTCGTGAATGTGTTCACGGGTCTGATGTCACTGGTCAAACGTCTTTTATTCATCATTTTAAGTTTTCTGTTATTCTATGGTCGCATTGATCGTAACCCAATGATGTTTTTCAAGAGTATGGATATATCGAATTCGTACAGCTCCTTTTTACGTGTGGAAAACGTCTTCAAAAACCCAATTATGCGTTGCTTCTGTCAATTCCTCATGGAACCTCACATTCGAAACATATCACAGCTTACGTCTCAAAAGCTCACCAGAAATGTGTGGGGAAGCCCTTTGATTCGTGGATCCGACCGTTCGTTTCAACCAAATGCCGCGTCGGGAAAGAGCGGTAAAATAGCGCGAAACCGTTGGTACGTTGCGTACACGTTGCTACGCAACCCAGAATTGATCAATGATCGGTGTCAAGGCAGTTATCAAGATAAAAGTCATATATCCTCAAAAATCGGAAGCATTAATGCTTGATAGTAACATTCGAAAATCAAGATGAACTTTGATTACTTTCTGTGTGCAACAACAAGAGAAAATGGAATTTCAATAGTTGAGACCATCATGGTTGAGAGAAGATCTACGTAATTTTTTAAAAGGACATCCAGAACTTTTGAAGCCTTTGGATGTTCTGAGATTTCTGAGTTTTAAACCGAATAATGTTTATAAATTATATGTTGTTCTTATTTTCATCGTTTTGTGAGTATTTTTGTATTTCCCGAAATAATATGGTGTTGAGAGTTTGCAAAGCGTTCAAATGTTTTCTTAATATTTTGCCCATTGAAGCATTGTGTTCTAATGTGCTTATATAGTTTGTTCTTATGTAAAAAAAGCGATAAAAACTATAGGATAAAAGAGGAATTTCCTTGATATAAGAACATTTGACCTTGAGAGTGTTTTTCCACAGACGGCTAAAGCTACGAGGATTAATGTAACTTTTGATAAAACAATGAATAGCCCAATCTATTCATAAAATTTAATCAGGTTTTTCGTTTTACAAATTCCTTTTGACTTTTTTTAAATGTTTTTTCTATTTCGAAATGATTTGATAAATAAAGATACCAGAATAATCGTAAATATACAGAATTAACATAAATATTCTCAACTTTTTTCGTTTAAATTAATTTGAAGTTTTTTTTTCTACAATGACAGATATTACATATCGTCACTATATTGTATAATAGGATAATATTTTGCATAAACACACACACTAAGGGTGGTACTTTAGTTTTAGATTTTTGATTGCACATTTTTTTAGTTTTCTTTAGGATACAATTTTAATGATCTGTAAGCTTAGGGATAATAACTATTGATTAAAGTAATCGTCTTTGTTTACTACTCCATTTATCATTGTAAGACTACCCTGCTGCTGCTTACTCTCACAATACTTGTGAGCAGATTAATTTAAAAAATTTTATATTATAAAATGGATTATGCATGACGTTAATTGAAAAAAAAGTCTTAGCGGTGGTGTCCTAGTCAGCTCCTGTTGCATTCTTTGAGTCCTACCTTCGGGATGGTGTCCTCTTAGAAAGTTTTGGAGTGTGGAATTACCCTTAGATGGGCTAAAAAAATTGTTTGTAAAGCACTTTTTTATGGATATCGTGACAAGGGGAAGTTGGGGTCACCCTTTAGCTATTGAGGGGATCTCTCAGATCACTTAACCTGTTCCTTCGCGATCAGGGTATCCCTTATCAGAGACAAGTTTATGGACAAGTAGTAAATAGATTTCAATGAACATCAATTCTGTTTCTCCAATCAAGTAATAACTATCAAATAAGTGTAACATAATTAAAATCAAATAAATCAAAGTTCTGGCATTCAATTAACGACAGTCTCCTTTCAAGTCCTTCTCCTATAAGTTCTCTCTTTCAAGTCCTGTACCTTCGAGCTCTCCTTTCTAAGTCCCTGATCTCTTTCCTTTCCTCACTTATATTCTCTCGACCTATTTATGGGGCTGGGCTGGAGGGCCTGAGCCCCGCTCTATTGATTTCTATTCATCTTTCAGTTCATTAATATCGTGTTGGCTCAGTCCCAGTCTCTGTTTGCATTATTCATTAATGATTACTTTATCAGCTTCACAATATTATCAGTCAGTGTTTCTTGAATCAAAATATTTTAGGGCATGCCAAGGCTATTCATGCCGGGGGGGGTATTTAGGCAAAAATAGGTGCTGGGTATGTGCGGACGGTAAGGGTCGGGGTTTTCACCTTTCAAAGTCTCTCTAAGGGTTACAAAAATCAGGAAATTTCAAAGTAGTCTCTGTAAAGCTAAGGCTACACTGATAGTTTTTTCAGGCGGCTGCAATGCAATTGTTGCATTGCAGCCGCCTGAAAATTGTTGCTGTCTAGCCATCTAAAATAAGGAACCACCAAAAACGTCAAAAAAACATTCGAATTACAAAACATTCGAATTACAAAACATTCGAACTACAAAACATTCGAATTTATCAAAAACATTCGAAAGTTATTTAAAGGGACATTTTTTATCCGAGCGCGAAAAAGTGAAAAATGGCGAGGATGCTCGAAGAAAATCTGCTGCTGCTGCTGCCTTAGCTTTGCTTCTCTTGGAGGAGGAAGAATTTGAAGAAGAAGAAATTGAAAGGAAATGTTGGGTCCAGCCATGTCTAGCCAAAAGGAAACGATTTCAGGAAATTAGACATGATCCTAAGAGGTGTCGTGATTACATTCGCATGCAGAATGAACAGTTTTTGTATTTAGTTGATCAGATGAAGGAAGGTCTACAAAAACAAGATACTCCCTTAAGAGAATGCATAACACCAGAAGAATTAACATGTGTTGTTTTACGCTTTTTTGCCACCGGAGAAACGTTTCGATCATTAGAATTCCAGTTTAGAATTTCTCGAGCTAGGATTTCCGAAGCTGTGATTGAAGTTTCAGAGGCAATCATTAAAGCCCTAAGCAACTATTTGAATACTCCGAAATCTAAAGAAGAATGGATTGAAATTTCCAAAAAGTTTGATCAAAGGTGGAATTTCCCTAACGGAATCGGAGCGATAGATGGAAAGCTATAGTGATGCAGCAGCCTGATGATTCAGGCCTCCCGCTACAGAAATTATAAAGGGAGCGACAGTATAGTTTTTGATGGCAATGGTTGGTCCAATATGAGTTTCTTTATGCTGATGTTGGCGCGAATGGACGTAATTCAGACGGCGGTATCTGGGACCAATGCAAGTAAAACAATCGCTTGAGGATGGATCTCTCAATTTACCTCCTCCACGAATTTGCCGGGACGTAAGATGAAGGTTCCTTTTGTCGCGACTGGAGATGACGCATTTCCCTTAAAAAAACTATCTAATGAAACCTTATCCTCAAAAAGGCTTAACAGTTGAAAGGCGCATTTTCAATTATCGCTTATCGCGGGAAAGGCGAATCTCTGAGAACGGATTCGGTATCTTGGCAAATAGATGGCGTATTTTTTCGTCGACCGATAGCGCTAGGTCCTGAAAAGGTAAAGAAAATACCTTAGCTACGATCGCATTACATAATTGGCAGAGAAGTTCGACATCAGTTGGGAAGATTGATCTACCCGCAGGATTGATTGACCATGAAACTGGCTCGGGTGAACTTATCGAGGGGTCTTGGAGAAACGAAGTACCAAGTGGAACCTATTTTTCACTAGAAAACGATCGACATGGAAATCGTTCGACCAACATAGCTAAATCAATTAGAGAAGAATTTACAGACTATTTCAATTTGGAGGGAGCTGTCAATTGGCAATGGAAGTCGGCTAGAGTTGACATTTAATCATTCGCTATTAGCCAAATTCTGGAGCCGCTCGCTGCGCTGCAGTTGATGTGCGTGTCGGGACAAAAATCGAGGCGGAAGCCATTTTGTTTACATGTGATTCTTGGGAAGAAAGAAGAAGAATACTACTTGGAACCAATATCAAATGTGTTGGAATAGACTTCTATCATACATTGGAATAAAAGACAATACTTTTTGAACATAATGAATGTGTGAAACTTGCTTTTTTGTTTACAAACTTCACTCAAGTAGTTTCGTCGATTTCGCTGCTTTCGAAAGCTGTTGATGGAGACTACTAACTTGCAGAAGTAACTTTATATTGGTGCAAACAATGACTATAATAGCTTCACAAACATTCCCTATCATGGAATTCAGCTGAGAAAGATTTTTTTCGATTGCATTGAACAGTTTTGATATGAGAGAGATATCCAAGATATGGCTCATTCAAACATGGTTTCACCCATCCCTTTAGATAACAAAAATTTCATGATTCATTTTATTCATCTCAAAAATGGCTGAAGAGACACTAACAGTCAGATCGGATTCATCACTGACTGCGCTGAGGGATAAACTTTACTTTAACTCTCAAAATTTTGTCGTTGAATCTTCCCAGTCGTCAAAGACCGAGTTATAATGTTATAAACGTGACTGATTTTGGGGTATGTTTTACGTGCAGGTTTTGATTGGATCCAGGACAAGAAAAGGATAAGCGAATCCAAAGAAAGTGCCCAAAAATTCTGAAATTTTGAAAGTACCGCAAAAAATTGAAAGTACCTTATGACATTGACATGATTGTGTATTCTCAACTTCAGTTGAGCTACAATCTGACAATGTCTGTCTGTGTGTGTGTCTGTCTGTCTGTCACAAAAACTTTAGGGCAGCCTGGAGACTTCAAAAATGCTTGGATTTGGCTGAAATTTGGCACACTTGTTCCTTGGGTGAATATCTGGGGGTGTTTTTTTCATTTTTTCAAAATTTTGATTTTTGGGCCTGGGGACAAGTTTTTCGTTTTTCGCCAAACGAGGATAAAACTTTGGGGCAGGCTGGAGACTTCAAAAATGGTCCGATTTGGCTAAAATTTTGCACACTTGATCCTTGGGCAAATCCCTGGGGGTGTTTTTTTCATTTTTTCAAAATTTTGATTTTTGGGGCCTGGGGACGAGTTTTTCGCCAAAACGAGGCTAAAACTTTGGGGCAGGCTGGAGACTTCAAAAATGGTCCGATTTGGCTGAAATTTTGCACACTTGATCCTTGGGCTAATCCCTGGGGGTGTTTTTTTCATTTTTTTAAAATTTTAATTTTTGGGGCCTGGGGACGAGTTTTTAGCCTAAACGAGGCTAAAACCCAAAATGCTATAATTTTTCTTAAGCCATTAAGTTTACAATTGGGCCTACGAATGATTTCAAAGATACTGAAGTTGAGCCAGTGCGGTTAGCACGTTCGATATCATATAATGGATTGTTATTGTTTTGGATATCCGGCATACCGTCAACGGCTCTAACTTGGGACGAGTGTCATATCATGGGATGGTTGACTTTCTGAACTGTTTTTTCACTGTTAAATCTCTGTTGACAACAAGTTTGTTTTCTATGATTTGGGACTATGTTAATTTAAAATGACTTTTAATAGGTAGAGGTTCGGTAAAATGATTGCCGAATTGCTGTCCCATGTTTTGTCAGACTGTCCCAAGTTAGAGCCCTTGACGGTACAAATCCACTTTGTAGTCATTGCATTTTCAGGCAAAGTTATGATGCCTAAAGCACTGTCTGAAATTATTTTTTTATTTGGATTATTAGTTATCAGTGCTCAATTCTGTTCGGTGGAAAAGCTTCCAACTTCCCAACAGAAAAAGTACTGTCACAAAGGATTATAATAAAAAATTTTTGAGATGTTTTTACTTTATCATTTAAATATATAAAATTTGTAAAAAATTTGCTTCAGCCAAATATTTTTTATGCTTGAAAATAGTTTATAAATTCTATTCTGTTGAATAATTTTGTGGTGGTAAAGATAAGAAAAACATAACATGAAGTCAAGTCAAAATACTCTCAAACACTCAAACATGTTTATGTATAATTTTACTTTTTACCTATTTCCCAACCCAAAATCTACCTATCATACTCAACTGAGGCCCAAAGTGAGCAGAAAAGATTTTCTACGAAAAGTAATAGTCCAAATAAGGCATATACAGTACAAAAAGTTCATAGGCTATAGGCCAAAGACTGAGCCCGGGATAATTGAAAATTCCCCCAACTATGAGTGATTATAAACGTTTCATGTTAGGAAGAGGCTTTTTCTTGAAATCCAATGAAAGTTCCAACATAAATCCAATCTCTTTTTCCTATTTTTTGCTGGTAAAAAGAAGGGGGAGTCTCACTGTTTTCTTACCAAATATCTGCGAATGCCGCCTAAAAACGAAAGCGAAAGTAATTTTTGTCCCTACAAGCTGCGCACGGCAGCGCAGCGAGCGGCTCCAGAATTTGGCTAATTGGACACCTTTATTTTATTCTGTTTAACCAAAACGTTTTAAAACTCAATGAACAATGAAGGATATATCATGTTAAAGACACAATAAGGATTGTTTGAAACTGAGCTATAAACTTTTACATTTATATGAACAAATAAAGTTTGATTTCTTAAAAATATAATATACTCTTGGAAAAGGTATGTAGGAGATCTAAAGTGAAGTAGATGATTCTGTTCTTTCCACCTCTTATTAGACCCTCCCACATTAGTTTTCCAAGAGTAGTAGACTATAAAGTTAAACTTGTAGTTAAAATCATTATATATTATTATAAACAGTAGACTCGACTCGTTATACCTTAAAATGGGAACTTATATATATAAATAGAGTTTGAATTTCAAAAATATAATTATTGGATTTGATAAAGTTTGATTCTAAAACGGATCGAAATAAAACGTTAACGTATCTTTATTGAACTCAACAAATCAATCGTTTTGTCACTAGTCTCAATTGTTACCAAAAGAGTCATTAGAATATGTAGAACTGGCGTCAATCGGGCCAGGTCTTCCAAAGTTCGATTTTGGCAGCTCTTTCTTCCGATTTCTCTTGGGCTTTTGACATTTTCTTGGGTGGTGGGGGAGGCAGTTCACTCGCATCAACTGATTCAATCGTATTCAATGTTTCATCCATTCCACACGTAATATCAATAAACTCCATTGAATTAAAAAATTGCCATTTTGACAAGTAAACATCCGAGATGCCTGATCCAGACTTGGTTTTCGACGCATCCTCTCTGAGCTTTTCACTTTTATATTGAGTCAAAGTGTTATGCCACGCTTGTTTAATTTCATCGATCGTGAATTTACCATCATAAATGTCGTATAATTTTTCCATCAAGGCGCTTCTCAAAGTTCTATCTCTATAATCTTTTGATGAGTGGTTCCACAATGCAGGATTTTCCCTGTAAAAATCAATAAGTTCCTCCGTTTCGGTATCACTAAAGCTCGTTTTCTTTTTCTCACGATTAATCTCCTTTACAAGAAAATTCATTTCATCCATGAATTTCCACTTCTTAAGCGGGATATCCTTTTCCTCAGATTCTGCGTGTGTGACTTTTTTCTTCCATTCCCTAACGAAAGAAGTTCTTAACGAATGAAAACTTTTTTCAAGAGTTTCAATACTGTATAGTTCGTCAAATAATCCAACAAGATTCTT
Source organism: Clytia hemisphaerica (assembly GCF_902728285.1). NCBI lineage: Eukaryota > Metazoa > Cnidaria > Hydrozoa > Leptothecata > Clytiidae > Clytia > Clytia hemisphaerica. Next base: position 37,779 of record NW_027103639.1, on the reverse strand, counting down.
CCTTAATTCCTCCTTTGTTCTCTTGCATTTGTTATGGGGATGGGCCCCATCCCATAATGCAGGGTTTTCTTCGAAAAATATGATCAAAGTCTTTTTTTCTTCATCTGAAAGTTTTTTTCCAGCCATCTTGTCACTATCTGCTAAAAAACAACTCACAATCATTTTACAACTTTTTCAAAAAAACATTCAAAAATAAAACATCAGGGGGGGTCAACATCCAAATACCAGACCCATAGCCGGGTGGTGGTGTCTTTTTTTCCTTTAAAAATCTGAAAAGTCAAGTTGGTATTGATGGGGGTGGGTCCCCCTTTTTTTAGAAAAAAGAGTTATCCTCAGTTGGTATTGATACCAAAATAGGGGGTGGGTACCCCTTTTTTTAAATAATATGATTCAGAAAGTTGGTATCCATATCAAAATGACAGCAAAACTTTCCTAATTTTTGCCCTTATAGCTAGAAAATACCACGGGATTTGTTTCAGCTTTTGAGTATAATGACTGTAAATGAGTAATAAGTTTTAATGACTTTGAAGTTTGTTTATTTTGGACTTTTTCGATATTTTCAAGTTTTATTTTTGATCAAGCCTGAAGCAAAAGCATTTTTTCTGTGATAGCATTTGGTAATGAGTGAATCTATTCTGTTCTAAAATTATGTACTAATAATAGTTTTTACACATCAATTATATTCAGATAATATTGATTCAGATTGATTTTGCTAGTTTCATTGGGTTTGTTTTTATTATATTGTCAGTTTTTAGTCATTTTCTATTTTAGCATATGACAATTTTTGTGTTGTGTTGAAGAAAGGGTATTTCAAAAATGAGTTTTTTTGAAGTTTCTCTTAGTACCCTGTTTGTGTGGGAGGGGGTGGGTTCCCTTTAAACAGCTTTAAACTCAAATTTGTCAGATTGGTAATTGGTACTAAATTAGGGGGTGGGTCCCATGATATTTTGTCAAATTCAAAAAGTCATGTTGGTATCGATACCAAATTAAGGGGGTGGGTCCCCCATTTTTCTGAAAATTATGATTTTCAAGTTGGTATCGATACCAAAATAAGGGGGTGGGTCCCCCCTTTTTCTGAAAATTATGATTTTCAAGTTGGTATCGATACCAATTTTGGGGTGGTGGTGTTAACTTAGCTCAAAAGGTCAAAAGTCAGGTTTTTGGGCTATGGGTTGGTATTATAAATGTTGACCCCCCCCCTGAAAACATTCGAATTACAAAACATTCGATTTTCGAAGGTCCGACGTTCGATTGACGTAATAAGATTGGAATGTCAGATACATCGTCAAAAAATTGCAGATTCTTCTGCAACAAAATCAGTTCAAACTGATTTTGTTGCAGACACTTGCAATTTGTTCTGCAATATTTTTATTGCGTTGCAGAGCAATTGCAGAAAAAATTGACGTGCTAGCTACATTTTGCAATTTCTCGCGCGCTTGCAATGCAACGCTAATTGCATTGCAGCCGCCTGAAAAAATCATCAGTGTAGCCTTAGCTTAAGGGTGGGAAAAATCACAATTTTTAGAAAAAAATTTTGATTTTGAGAAAAAAAATTACAAAAAAGTCTCACTAGGGGTAGGAAATTTTTGTAAATCAGGGAAAATTTTTCGAAAAAGTCTCTCTAAGGGTCACTTTTTCACTTAAATTTGGTCTCTCTAAGGGTCAGTTTTCAGAGGTCCCGTCCGCACATACCCCTCATTCACCAACCCTAGTACCCCCCCGGGTATTCATGATAACTTTGACTATNTGTCGTATATTTCTATATTCTTGTATTATAGCTAACACGGTGCGTATTATTATATTACGTATCTATTACATTTGAAAGATAGTATATTCAGTCGGTAGCATAACTTCATAGTGTACGGTCATATAAAACCACATGGTCCACATCGAACCGGATGTTAGAAATACATGAAATTTGAGAAGTTATGTATTTGTTTTTCTTTAATTAGTTTTGTGAAAACCGTGTTTTCACTGAAGAATTTATTTGTTTGAACTCAGGTGAAGTTCATTCAATGTTTTGATTTTTTATAAGCTTGGTAGCTTGTTTGAACTCGGGTGAAGTTCAATGTTTTGATTTTGTAAGCTTGGTAGCTTATGTATGGTGAACTTATTTTGAACTTGAATGTTCATATGGTGAAATTTGGTTTAATTTACCATTGTTGTTTGAACTTGGACAGTTCATATAATTGGAGTAATTTGATTGATTATATTGTATTTTTGGAACTTGATACTTGATTGTTGGTTCCTGTTATTGATTTATATTGTTTATTTGGAACTTGATTGCTGTTCCTGGATTATTATTGATATCGATTATTATTGACTGTATGGTTCTTGACTCTGTTGCTCTGACCTTAACTTGTGCTCGCTGGTGTGAGTGAAGACTAGTAATTCAAATAAGAAATAAATAAATAAGAAATACAAAGAAATAAAATCAAAAATCAAAATGTCTACAGATGCAGATAAAAATGTTAAAAGGCAGAGAGCAGGGTTCATGAACTACATGGACAAATTGTTCAATGGTGAAATAAAAAGGATCATGTCTATGGTGGCCGAGCGTTGTAATAGTGAAATTCGGAAAATTTTTGAAAAAAAACAAAAAATAAATAAAAAATTAAAAAATAAAAAATAAAAATGAAAAAAAAAATTAAAAAAAATTAAAAAAATTGAAAAAATTTTTTGAAAAAAAAAATAAAAAAAATTTTTGAAAAAAAAAAAAAAAAAAAAATTTTTTTTTGAAAAAAAAATAAAAAAAATTTTTGAAAAAAAAAATAAAAAAAACCTTTGAAAATTAAAAATTAAAAAAAAAAAATTTTTGGAAAAAACCCATAAACAAATTTTTGGCCCCCCTAAAAATTTTTTTTTTGTTAATTCTTTTTACCCGTGGCAGCTTTGTAATAAGGGCAAAAATCTAACTCCTGGCCGCTGCTTGTAATAATCCGGGCCGCGGCCCCCAGGGGCGGGAGCGGACGCGGTCGCGCGCGCGATCGATACATTTCCCGCCAAATTTTCACGCGTGAAATCTTCGCCGTGTCATTTTTACTACAAACCACCAAACCTACACAATGCTTTTTTCCTTTAGTAAGTGAAACAAACACTGAAATTTAGAAAAATTAAAAAAATTTTTTTGAGCGCGACTACTGCCTGAAGTCCAACCATCCACACGTGTAGTGGAATGTTTAAAAAGTAAACCTTTTCCATCATGTCATGAACAGGTAGTTTTATGGGCAACTAATTGGACCTGGAGGATAATGGTGTTTGTTGGTATGACTATACTTCCAGTTTTGTCTTGATAGTTTGCTTTGGGGAGGGACTCTGATCAGTCAGGCTAATTAGGCTAGATTCCCCCGTCGGATCGGACCGATTGAGGCCTCTACAGCTCTCCACAGCCCCCATAGGCTTTCAGACCCCTTCGGATACCCTCTGCCTTGCTCTCACTCAAAGCAGCACTCGCCCACAGTCAGCCGAAGCCTTCAAAAGGCTTGGAAAAGCTGGAAGGCTTGAAAATTTGCGAAATTCGTCAAAATTGGATAAAACGGTACCGCCGCGGACGGGCCCCTGGGGGGTCCGGCCGGGTGTCCAGGGAGTCCGACCGGTGCCCACCGGTCAGGAGCATGTGAGGGTACACCCCTGCATCATTGGGGGTCCTCCAAAGTTCCTCAAAGTATCGTCAAAAGCCGGCAAAAATCGTTCTAGGTCGCCCGTTGACCGATTTTGGAACCTCCCGGACACCAAACGGGGTCCCCGAAGGTCCCCCGGACTGGGCTGAAAAGGGTGGCACACATGCTTGCATGTCGACCGGTTTGGATGTCTGGGGGGNAAATTAACCTCAATTACAGTTTTATCGCTAGACATTATGCAAATTCAGTGGCACCTCAAATTGAAAGCTCTCCTCCCATCTCTCAATCAAATCCCTCATTTTCTTCAAGCACGGGTGTGAAAGTCAAATTGCCGACCTTAAATATCAAAAAGTTTTCTGGTGAACCCTCTGAATACCAGTCATTTATCGAGTCATTCACTGAAGCTATTGATAAGAAAACAATAGTATTCCACCGATTCAAAAGATGAATTATTTTGATCGGATTTGTAACGGGTGAGGCTGAAAGTCTTTTAAAAGGCCTCCGCTTATCTGGAGACAATTACAAGAAAGCTCTTGAACTTCTTAAAGAGAGGTTTTGGAAATTCTCAAATTTTGAAAAACTGTTCACATGAACAGGATTATCGAACTTGAATCTGTTTGTGACATTTCTGAGGTGAAAGAATTGAGAAAACTTTACGATTCTGTAGAAACAGAAATAAGAAACTTGGAATCTTTGAGCATGAAGCATGATGAGTATGGGCCATTGCTAGTCCCACTGTTGATCAACAAGGTTCCTAATGAACTGAAACTAATTCTTTCACGGGAAAAGGAATTTGATTTAGAAAATATTTTGAAGTCTTTCAAAAATGAATTAGAAGCACGAGAAAAGGTATCGTTAACTATGACGTCAAAAGAGAACGATAAAAGATCAACAGCTTCCTCACTCTATACAGGAAGTGAGTCCAAAAACATTTCGAGAAATTGTGTATTTTGTAATAGGTCGGGACACAATGAACAAAATTGCTCTTTTATTAAAAACGCAAATGAGAGAAAAAGAATTCTACAAATTGAGAGAAGATGCTTTGTTTGTTTAAAGACCGGTCACAGTGCGAACAATTGCAAAGCCAATTTCAATTGTTTTTCTTGTAAAGGAAGACATCACGTGTCGATCTGTTTTAAACAAAGGGACAAAGGAGATAGAAATGGTCGATATCACAGAAATGATAATAATAACAAAGTGAAAGAGAGAGATGCTAAAAATGAGGATAAAGGGAAAAGAGAGAGACACACTGATTCAAAGGGAGAGAGCACACATAATAAAGAAAAGGATGAGAGTGATAACATCACATGTTTGTCTACACACAGTTGTCAAGTGTACTTACAAACAGCAACTGCAACGATTTCAAGCCCGAACGTCTCCAAAGAAATGAGAATTTTATTTGATCTCGGTTCACAACTGTCGTATATTTCCCCCACTGCTGCTAAGCAACTGAAACTTAGTTCCGATGAAACAAAAAACATTTGTATTAAAACTTTTGGTGGTCACGTCGAATCGAAAAACCCTCGACGTTTTTTAAAGTGAAAGTTCAAACCAATGAAGGTCCAGAAGAAATTAAAACTTTGTTGCAATAACAATTTGTCATCCCATACGAAATGATTTCGTTTATGATGTTAGTAGTCTGCCCGAATTCCAAAATTTACAAGTTGCTGACAAAGGACTTGTTTGTGAAAAGTCTTTACGCGTTGATCTTCTTATCGGTGCAGATAACTTCTGGAAATTTGTAAAGAATAAAACTATTCGTAGTTCCAAGGGACTAGTTGGAACGGATACTAAGCTGGGCTATATTTTCTCAGGCCCACTCACTACTGACACAGTTTGTTCAACAACCCAAGCTTCTGTTACTCTGTCTGCACACACGCTTAACTGTCAGACATGTGATGTTGATTCAACTTTAAGAAAGTTTTGGGAAATTGAAGAGGTGGGTAGAACTGAAAGCCCAAAGGAAGTTGTTTTACAAGAGTTCGAAAGTAAAATCAAATTTGAACAAGCTCGTTATGAAGTTCAGCTTCCATTCATTGAAAAACATGAAATTTTAAAGGATAATCTTTACAACTCTACGCGTCGAATGAACAGCCTGCTTACGAAATTCAAGACAAACGAACAATTGTTACACGATTACGATGCAATCATTAAAGATCAACTACAACAAGGTATCATTGAGGTCGCTCCTGATACGTCTATTGAGGGACAAACGTACTACATGCCACACCGACCTGTTCTACGATTAGACAGGTTAACAACCAAGATACGCATGGTGTTCGACGCCAGTTCCTCTCTTGATGGTCCAGCTTTGAATGATTGTCTACACGCTGGCCCGTCGCTTACTTCGTCACTTTTCGGGACGTTACTTCGATTTCGAGCCAAAAAGATTGGTATCATCGCAGATTTGGAGAAAGCTTTTCTACAAATTCGACTCAACGAGAAAGATCGTGATTACGTACGATTCCTTTGGATTAAGAACATTAATGACATCAATTTCGACAATTTCTACAACAATGATCTCTTGACGTATCGCTTCTGTCGTGTCCTCTTTGGAGTGACATCTTCACCGTTCCTGCTCAACGCAACATTACGTCATCACGTCAACAAACACGAAAATGAACTGTTTCGAAACACGGTATTGAATTCGCTTCATGTCGACGACCTTTCTACGAGCTTCGACAGTATGCAAGAAGCCTTCGACTTCTACAAGAACTGTAAGTCTCATTTTGCTCTTGCGAGCTTAAACTTACGAAAATTGCAATCGAACTGTGCAAATCTAGAAGCAAAAGTTAAAAATTGTTACATGGGTGATCTTGAAACTATTGATCACAATTTGACCAAGGTACTCGGTATTCCTTGGGATAAAACTAATGACTCGCTGGTTATTAGTTTGAGTGAAATTCTACGTAAAGTGAATTTCGAAAATCCTACGAAAAGAAACGTTATACAATTCGCTTCATCAATCTTTGACCCATTGGGGTTGATTAATCCACTCGTCGTGAAATTTAAACTGTTATTTCAAAAACTTTGTACACAAAACTTACAATGGGATGAGCCCATTCCTGACGACTCGTTGAAAATTTGGAAAGAACTGATTACTGATTGAGAGAATGTAGTGAAATTCGTTTTAATAGAGCTTATGATTCCAGCAATGGAAATGTTACGTCCCATGAACTTCACGGTTTTAGCGATGCGTCGCAAGACGCCTACGGTTGTTGTGTTTACCTGAAGCCACTGTCGATTCGGGCGTTGCTACACCGTCACTCGTCGCGAGCAAATCGAGAGTTGCTCCACTCAAGAAAAAGACAATGCCCCAACTCGAACTTTTAGGGGCCCAACTACTTTCTCGATTATTGAAACAAGTTACCTCCGAGCTACAAAGTAAAATTATTATTGATACGTGTTACGCTTGGACTGATTCAAGCATTGTTTATTGCTGGCTGAAAAATGAGAAACTCTACAAACAATTTGTACAAAATCGCGTTAATGAAATTCGTGAAAATGATACGATAAAAGTTTGGAAACTTGTAGACACTTCGAACAATCCATCTGATGACAATTCGAGAGGACTTCTCTTCTCACAATTGAAGAACAACGAAAAATGGTTCCATGGTCCATCCTTCTTGTCTGGTCCAGAATCTTCCTGGCCTGACTTGAAGCCTGGTGATAAATTTACTGAAAAACTTACTGAGAACACTGTTAGCTTTTATTCTGGGAGTTGTCAATTTACTGATTTGACAACTGATGAGAAAATTACTTGTTTAACTTGTGATGAGAGTATTGATTTGATCCCCATTACAAAGTTTCATGTCGTTCGTGAGTATAAGGGCGACATGGAACAAGAAGAAACGGAAGGGGTTTTTAGTTTAAACACACAATTCGATGAGCCGACTTTACAGGCAATAATCGAATATAAGAGATTTAGTTCATTAACAAAATTGCTTCGTGTGATGGCCATGGTGATTGGCTTCATACGTAAGCTAAGAGAAAAAGTTAAAAAGAAGAAAGAAGAAAGAAGAAAACAGTCAACCAATACAATTATTAAAACTAATAATAACAATGAAATTGATGATATGGTCCAAGCAAAATTTGTTTTGCTCAAGGACGTACAAGAAGACTTTGATGACAAACAATTTGATCAAACGAAGAAATCACTCAACGTATTCACAGATTCCAACGGCATCCTTCGTTGTCATGGTCGTATTGGCAACGCTCCTGTTCCATTCGATACAAAGTATCCGATCTTACTTCCGAGACGTCATCCGTTCACACTACTGGTCGTTCGTGACAGCCACGTTAGCGTTGGTCACAACAAGACGAAAGAAACTTTGAATCACCTACGTCAATCGTACTGGATTCCAAAAGGACGTTCACTCGTAAGGACTGTTATTAACAAATGTCAACTTTGTAAAATCTTTGAAGGACAAAAGTGTCGGTATCCTGATATCCCTATTCTTCCAAGAGAACGTCTTGATCAAAACTTTGCTTTTACAAACATTGGCGTGGACTATGCCGGTCCCGTCCATATTCGAAACACGTTTGGTACCGACGAATCTACATACAAAGCATGGATCGCGTTGATCACATGCTCCACGACACGAGCTGTTTATTTAGACATTGCTGAAGATTACGGCTCCGACGCCTTTATTCAAATGCTTGAGCGCTTCTTTAATCGTTACGGTGCTCCTAGCAAAGTCGTAAGTGATAACGGCTCGAACTTCACGTCAAATGCAACGAAAGAATTCGCAAAATCGAGAATGATTCGTTGGTCGTACAACATCGAGGCCGCCCCCTGGCAGGGTGGTATGTTTGAAAGGATGATCCAATCCACGAAACGCATCTTAAAGAAGTCTCTACGTAAAGAGATACTAACTTATAACGAACTGTTAACGTTATTGAAGAGAATCGAAAACATTCTAAACAACAGACCATTGACTTACGTTTACGATTCTGAAGTTGGAGATCCACCATTAACGCCAAACCATCTCATCTACGGGCGTAAGATCGAAACAACAAACGTAAATACGGACAGCAACGACAACGCTGACGTATTAACATGTGACAATTTGAAACGTATTTTGGCTTCTTCTGGCAACAATGGAAAGTCGAATATATAACCAGCTTGCGAGAACGGGACTATGTTAAAAGCAAGCGTGGTATTGATACCACTATCAAAGTTGGTGACGTTTGTTTGATCGAAGACACGGGCTCTAGAAATACTTGGAAAATGGGTCGTGTCGAAGAAACTATTAGTGGTAAAGACAATCAAGTTCGTGCAGCAGTCGTAAAGACAATTAATGGCCCTTTGCGTCGGCCCATAAACAAACTTGTAATTATTGAAAGTACCAAAGACGAGAAACAAGAGATAGACTTGCAAGGCGTCAAATTCGTACAAAACGCCAAAGAAGAAATTAAAAATTTTGAGTAGTTTATTATACAGTCCTTTATATTTCGGTTTTTACGGTATATATATTTTACATGAGAAACGTAGTTTTGTTACTATATATTTCTTCGGTATTTTTAGACTCATTCGGTGGTGGGGAGTGTCGTATATTTATATTCTTGTATTATTGTATTATAACTAACACGGTGCGTATTATTATGTTACGTATCTATTACATTTGAAAGATAGTATATTCAGTCGGTAGCATAACTTCATAGTGTACGGTCATATAAAACCACAAAGTTGGCCTCGGTTTCTAGCAGATTTTCCATTTTTGTTCCTCAACCCATATGTTTTTCCAAGTACCGAATAGTTTATCACGTCCCCATCTTTCAATTTCTTAACCTCTCGTAAACATCCTTCTCTATTCCAATCGTAATTTCTTTCGTTACCATGGTTATTCGGCTTTTTCTTTCCAGATTTTATCTTCTCTTGTTCTTTTCGAAACCTGTTTTCGGCCTGCTCATCGGTTTCGAGTGATTCTTTCGAACGGACTCTCCCTCGTTTTCGGAACGATTGGTTGGTTGTCAGCACCCTAAGAGGAATTATAATTCTTTTAAACTTAAAGGAGCAGCATGATTGAGCCATTTTTACTTTATTGAGAAAAACAACTTTCAAATTTTTGCTCCAGTCTGCTCCAGTCCGGGGGAGGCACTTGGTTTGCCAACTGACGGCATGTGTGGCGAAAAAATTGCAACCCTTTCCACCGGGTACGAGTTTTTGGCCTATTTTTCCACCGGGGCGGGGGGTCTGTGACACAGGGGTGTATTAAAAAATAAAAGAACCGTACCTGTTGATAGCAGAAGCATTTTTGATAGTTTCGCACTCTTTTATAACTTGTCTCTTTATTTTGTCCTGCTGTTGTTTGGTAAAATTGCTAATGTCAGCTAATGGTGTGCGTTTTGGTTCACGAATCAAGCCATTTTTCTTTGCTTTGGCATAATGAACTCTCGCCTTTTTACTGACTGGAAATAGGGAAAGCCCTGTCTTAAATGTTCGAAAGGAAAGGCAACCTTTACAGTCTTTTAACGAGTGTAGTTCTTTTTCACACTGTGACAACCTTTTCCAAATCTTTTCGGAAAATGTATTCAAAATTTCTTCTTTAGGTGGTCTTGCTACTGACGTCGACTTCCCAATATCAAGTAATATCTTTCTGATGCCAACTAAATTCTTTGCATAGTAAGCCGAATTTATATCAAAAGTTTCAACACCACAAAAATACTCTTTAATTTCTCGACAGTGAATTTCATAAGTATTACTTTTGTCAACTGTACAAGCACTTAATTTTCCCAATTTATAACAATCTCGAACCAATAAATTAAAGACTTTCACTTTCAAAAATCCACAAGTCAGTGGGTCGTTCGCTGTCATTTTTTCTAATGAGAATGGAATAAGAAAAAGGGGAAAGGGATCTTTTCCCCGCCAAAAATTTTTCCCGCTCGAAATACAGCTGGAGGCTAGAAACAAAAGAGTAAATTCTAAAAGGGCCATGGGATCTCTATTGAGATAATGAAACCGTTTAAAAATTGGATAAAAACATTTCTTTATTGTATTGTGGACCATTTGTTTGCTTATTAACAAGAAAACAAATTGTAAAAGGGCCATTGGATCTTTTATCTATTGAGGTGATAAAGCCATTTAATGTATTTTAGCTATCGGAGTTAATTGAATCTATACATTTCTTTATTGTATTATGGGCCATTTGTTTGCTTATTGCGTAAAAAATATTCTGGAAATTAGGTCAGTAAAATCTCTACAAGCAACGATCTACTAGTAAGTTACCTTAAAATTGTTATAGCGGGATTAATTTCAAAACTTCGACGAAATTTTCTATTTCATTCCATTGAAATTATAATAAATAAACGAAGTTTGTTCAGGAGGATATGGTTTCATATCTATACTTAGACAACCACAAGGACACACCACACAAGGACAACCACACGTGATTCAAGATGGCGGCGGGAGTTGTGGCTAACATTGTTAAAAACATTGAAGCAAACACTTCAGAGCCATCAACTCCATTCATTGCAGGAATAGAAGACCTCTTCAGAGCCTCAAAGGATGAACTAATCAAATTGTTCAAAAGACTTGATACGAAAGTAATTAATCTTCTACGAGATCAACTCTTCTGTCTCTTCTTGGACCATTTTGACACCAACACCTTATCATCAAATGGATTTATAATCTCGGAAGATGAGCCAAAAAGCTGCCTAAAACGAAGATCAAATCTCCAATATGCTGTCCAGGACATCTATAACATGGGGCTCAGCATATTCGAAAACAAAATAACAATTAAACTAGCTGCTGATATACTGAAACACCCTCTTCTTCACGATCAGACACAAAATGTTATTGACCTGAACAGCAGACTTATTTTAGAAAAAATGACTGAACTTGTTAACAAAGTAAACATCATGCAGAAAGAAAACATTGACCTGAAAACCCATATTGTAAATCTAGAGAGGAAGATGGAGATAGTCATACTCAGTGTCGCAAATCAGCAACAACTACAGGTACAGCATCAACTACCTACACCACCACCTCTACTGACTTCTACTATTAATACCGTTGACACGAACAGACAACCAATCCAACAAATAGAAAATGTACTCCTCAAGAATACCCCAGCAAAAGACAGCCATCCAGAAGACTTTAGACCAAATAAACCCCCAAATCCATCTCCAAACCGTGCAAAGGATATCGCATCAGAAAACAAGAACAAGAAAAGATCACCACCAGTCTTTGGGAGAAAGAAAACAAACTCCAAAGTAGTAGGACAAACCAAACCCTTTTCTCTCTTTGTGGGAGGATTCAACCTGCGATACTCAATGGATGACATTCAACAAATTGTTCGAGATGAAATCGGTCTAAATGTCGTTGATGTCTCCCCAGTCAAACAAAATCCGTACAACCAATCATGCAAGATAGATATTCGTAGTGAGGATAAGCAAAGGGCCCTCGATCCAAGCTGCTGGTACCAAGGTCTTGTCGTAAAACCGTACCACCCTCCAAGATCTCCCCAATATCGTACACATGACAGGCGGACTTACCAAGAGCCACGAAACAACAGATACCACCGAAACCTTGACTATGACACCCATCCTGAAGACTACCGACCAAACCAGTTTACAAATGAAATGAGAGATAATTATGAGAACTATAGAAATTTAGACTTTGACAGACACAATGGATACCACAACAAATAAGATAATTACCTTAAACTGCAATGGTTTCAAAACAAACACAGTTTACATTGACAAAATTATCAACTCAAATGATATTATATTTCTTACCGAACTCTGGATCACTCAATCTGAAAAGTATCTCCTACACGATTATAAAAAGGACTTCCATGTATTCTTTGCTCCTGCGAAACAAGGACACACTGGTCGGCCCTACGGTGGTACTGCCCTATTTCTCAGAAAAACATCAAACCATAAACCTGAACTCATCTTACAAGAAGACTTCACAACAATCATCAAAATAAACTATTCAGACACACCATTGCTTATGATCGGTGTTTACCTTCAATGTATCGCAAACAAAAATGACTTCAAAGACATATATGCATCACAATTGAATACCATCAGTGGCATTTTAAAGCACTTCGTAGATTCATCAAATTCGATTGTACTTGGTGACTTTCAATCATATCCGTCATCTGAAGGATCAGAAAGAATTGCACAGTCCAATGCCCTATCACCCTTTCTAGAGAACTTTTTATCAGTAAACAACCTCATACCAATCGACATAAGCCATGGCTCTGGTCCATGCTACACATACAACCACCCTACACTTCCAAATCAGTCATACATTGACCACATCTGCGTTTCGTCAAACTCCATAAACCAATTTTCAGACACAGTCATTTCTGATCCAAACTTTCTGAACATCAGTGACCATTTACCAGTATCGACAGTTTACAAAGCAATAACAAACTCAGAATCCATACCACAAGTCAAATACATCGAAGAAGATTTTGTACCAAGCTTCATGTGGAAAAATGAAACATTCTTAAAAAGATACAAGTCATTATTGAATTCTATGACTTTTCAGACACTTGAATCCGAAAACATGGACTCCATTGAAATCCTTCAGAATGCTTTAAAGTCATGTTCTCTGGAAGCCTATAACCAGCTCAAAAACGACTCAGATTTCCATTCGATCAACAGGAAGCCATGGTGGACGACAGAGCTGTCAAAAAGTCGAAAACTACTCCAAAGTACGTTCAATCAATGGCGCTCAACTAACTTCAATCGAGACCCCCATAATGTTCATTATCATCGATATCTTTTTGCTAGAAAAAACTTCAGATCCCTCGTCAAGAGATGTAAATCCCAATCCACAGTCGAACATTACATTAACATCGAAAAAGTCAAGAAAATTAAACCAAAATCTTACTGGAGTCAGATTCGATTAGCCAAATCTTCACCACAGAAACTATACACCATCAATAACAAAACCAATACTGAAGACATTACAACCGAATTCAAAAACCACTTCGATACACTGCTCAATACACCAAGGACAGCACAGATCAACAATACTCGTACAAACGACCTCCTCGATAGTCTATTGTCTGATCTACAAGAAATGGATGAAATCGACTTTTTAGTAAACGAAAATGACTTACTAACTGCTATAAACAATCTAAACAAAGACAAGGCATACGACCCTTTTGGTATCAAAGCTGAACATTTTATCCACGGTTTTACACACCCTTCCGACCAGAATCTCTCATTTCTTTCACTAACCATAAACCGAATTCTAACCTCGAAACACTTTCCTGAATCACTGGCCACATCCCACCTGGTCCCTATCATCAAATCCCACCGGAAACCAATCAGCGACCCGAACAACTACAGAGGCATCAGCTTAATCCCAATATTAACCAAATTAATCGAACAAGTAATTTTACAGAAATGCCCACAATTAAAGCATCACGCAGACCACCAGTACGGTTTCTCATCAGACGGATCTACACTACATGCTGAATTCCTAATCAATGAAACTATTCAAAAATATAATACCCAAAATACCCCTGTATACATATGTAGTCTGGATGCAGAGAAAGCCTTCGATTCGTGCAATTGGCTTGAACTCTTTAACAAACTCAAATTGAAAAACATACTTCCAAATACGGTGCTACAATTTCTTATAAAACTTTACAGTCATGGAGAAGCAAAAATCAAATACAACAGTAATATTTCCAAGCCATTCTCTCTATCTCAAGGAGTCAGACAGGGGTCAATCCTGTCCCCATACCTATATAACATCTACACCGAGGATATCCTTCAGGAGATAACTAATCTTAACGTTGGAACCTTCTTAAACCCTAACATCAACACATCAATTATCGCCTTCGCTGATGACCTGATCCTCCTGAGTCCTAATCTAAAACATCTCCAGAAAATGATATCTCTTTGTCAGGAAAAAGGCGGTAATATTGGCTTAAAGTTCAATGATACAAAAACACAATTTATTGTATCTGGTAATTGCCCAATAGACAATCCCAGTATCTCAATGAATGACAAATCAATATCTCCCCAAAAAACCTTAAAACATCTGGGTTTTTTATGGGACACTAAATCGAAGAAGATCACTCTCGCTAAACACCAGGAAAATCGTATCCAAGAACTATGGGGCCGTCACATCTTCTCTCATCTCTAGTGGAGTCAGGAAAATGCATCCCAACATCATAGCAAACATCTTCAAATCAATCGTCCTTCCAAAAGTTCTCTATGGAATGGAAATCACTAACACTTCTAAATCGTTTCTTGAGTATCTAAACCGACAATGTCGCTCGGCCTTCAAAAACATGTTAGGTTATTCAAAACATGGCTCTAATGACCTCAACAAACTTTTTGGAGTTGCAGACATCATTCCGTACATCGAAAACAGGAAACTAAATCTTCTAACAATGCTAATGAAGAATCATCAAACATCTGCATACCTTCTCAACCTGTTAACGACACCTGACCGTCAATACTCAATAATTCCAGGAATTCTTAACATATGCAATCGTGAAGATATTGATATATGTAACTTGGTCCTTAACAGACATAAATCGTTTAAAGTTAATACGGGAGATCAGTTGGATACAGAACTTGTTAGCAAACTAAATTTGTTGATTGCTAACTGGAACATGGCTGAATGCAGGAACGAAATGAGGGAGATTATTAATAGAAATATTAATAGGAATTTTACGCCTTAATCTATTTTCTTATTGGTCACTCCTCTCGCCTTAGGCTCGTTTTCGATTCCTTTGACTATTTTTGTTTACCAGCCGGTACACCCAACCTATTTTTGTTGCCATTTTCTAGCTTTGTTCCTCATCTGGGGTACCTATTTCCACTACAATCCGAGCAACTATTACTTCCTAGAGCCTGTCCTAGCTTTTGTTCCAACCTACTTTAGAGTCAGTATAATGAATGTTTTATACACAAAAAAAGACATTTTTATCTTTGTACATTACTCCTGTACATGGAAAAGGGTGGAAAGCTTCCCGGAAAAAAGTAACTCGTAAAAAATTCTCAAATTAGCAATATTAAATTGTTCAACTGTAACACTAGAAAGTTTGGGTTTAGAGTCCTGTAAAATCAAGGCAAGTTTACAATTGTTGTCATAAGACAAAACTTTTTCATCCTCAGCAGGTCGAATACGAGAAACAAAGTCCACTATACGTAAAGCTTTACCTCTGGTAACGTCGTTGGTGCGTGTTGGGCGAAGAAAAAGTTCGTTCTGTGTAAACTGACGAGTAGAAGAAGGTTCAGCGGTCGAGCCAGAATTCAAAAAGGGAAGAACATTACCAAACGAAGAGCCAGGATTCAAAGTTTGTTGTTGTTGTTGTTGTTGTTGAGAAGAAAGAAGTGGGCGGTGAAGCAAAGTAGACATGGAATCGGCAGGAAAATTATTTAAAATGGCGGATTGAGCTGTAAGGTTTTCCCCTGAGGAACTGTTGCGTGTTTCGGGCGGAGGGGCGGAGCGAGACGAATGTTGTTAACTTCTAGAGTCTTTTAAACGTTGGAGTTTCTCTGTCTGTCGTTTAATTTCCTCAATCAAAACGTTTTTCTTCTTCACGAAGTTGGTTCTCTTTGTCACGTCTGATCGATTCCAGGAGCTCAGTTTCTTGATTTTTAAGATCTCGAAGATGTTGGCGGTAATGATCCATCTGCTCTGTTGAGAAGGGACGAGAATCGGGGCTTTTCCTTGTGTTTTCAGCAGATGAGCGACGATTTCGTGTAGATGGAGAAGAAGACGGAGACGGCGGTGGAGGTGGACCTTGGCAGTTTTTGCTTGGATGACCAAAATCATGTAAGTCATGACTTCTTTGGCATCCAGGGCATTTTTTCTTTCTGGTACCAGTATCCTCACTGGTTGGAGTACCAGGTGGAGTAGTCAGGAACATAAGTATTGAAAAGAATAGTCAGAAAGTCTGCCGTATACTATCTTCGCTTTTTTGATTTGATTGATAGCGCTGCGATAGAACGTCAGAGGGAACCCTCCGGCCAGATATGGTCGACGCATGCGCCAACTTTCAAAAATATTTAAAAGTTTCGCAATAGCCGTGGCCTTCTTGCCCGGAAGGGAAATATCGAGAAAGCCGAAAATTTAATCTTAGTTAAAGTAACCGCTGCTTTGTTATGATTTGAGAGCGCCATAATTATGACAAGAATCAGTTTAGGCGAGAAGGAGAGAGTAATCAGACATGGGAAATTTCAAAAAGAAAGATATCAGAACTGCAGTTGACAAATTAATGGATGGTTTTCCATATGAAATAAAAGAAAAACAGTTTGATGCTGTATACAATATTGTTCGTGGGAAGGATACTTTGTGTGTTTTTCCAACTGGATTTGGTAAAAGTTTGATTTACCAGATTATACCAAATTTGGCTAAAGAATTACATTTGGCAGCATCTCCTCTGGTGATCGTGATTTCACCTTTGGTAGCTTTAATCAAAGATCAGATCTATGAAGCTAATCAGTCACCACTGAATCTCAAACCCTGTGCTGCCCAAGAACACCAATCAGAAGCCCTAAAACAGTACAATATCATCTTCGGTACTCCTGAAATTTGGCTGAATCATAATAGCTCTGCTCAAAAGTTTTTGAAATCAACCTTTGCAAAGAAGAACCTGATGTGCTTGGTTGTGGATGAAGTTCATAAAGTTACATGGTATGCTTCCCCTCTTTTGTTGTTCCTCCGTTTTTTTTATTGACTTTTTTTTTTGTCTTGGCTATTCCAGTTTTATCATCCTTTGCCCCCCTGTGGATGACACAGATTTTCCAACTCAAAGAAGTATTTCAAAAGTACAGGATTTCCGATGCAATCCCAGTTTTTGGGCTGAAAAATCAGAATTTAACATTTAACATTTCTTAATCTTGGATATATATAATATAATATCAAAACTTAACCCCTTGTTGATTGAAAGTACCTAGTAAAAACAAACCAAAGTTTATCCCACGTAAGGGTCCTTTTTCAAAATCTGGCGTTTGAATATTTTGGTTACAGATACAGTATAATGAAAACCTTTGGCTTTTTGATTATTCGATTAAAAGAAAGGCACACTTAATAAAAATTTCTACTGCACCAGTAGTCTCTCAAGGATCTGATGTTTGACGATTTAATACTTTCTTACGTTTCAGGGGAGAAGCTTCAAACAATGAAAATGCGTTTCGAGAATCATTCTCCCGTATATGCGAGCTGAGATCATTTTGTCGACCAAACCTTCCTGTGCTTGCTGTCAGTGCAACTGTAAATGCAGACTTAACCAACCTCATCATGAGCAGTTGTGAGCTGTCCAAGAACGTCAAAATTATATCGACCTGCAGTGACCGACCAAATATAAAACTTAATATTGTCAATATCAAAAGTCAAGACAACTATGGTTCATTGCGGTGGTTAATAAATCTTGAAACAGACTTCAAAGTGCTTATTTACTGTCGCTCAGTTACTTTGTCAGGAAAGGTTTATTCTGCCTTGGTATCTTTATTCAAAGACCATACCAATTCACCTGACGAGATAATTAAAATGTTCCATGCAGAAACATCTCCTTCCTGCAAAAATGTTGTACAAGAGTCATTTCAAAATGAAAATTCTGTGGCTAGAATTTTCATCTGCACAAGTGCCCTTGAGTGTGGTGTCAATATGAAGAATGTCCGGTATGTCATTCATTATGGACCATCATTTGACACTACTGACTACTGTCAACAAATTGGTCGTGCAGGCAGAAATACAGATAAACAATGCCATGCCATTTTATACCAGTATGCAAATTCAAAACGTCACATTTCCCAGAAAATGAAGGACTATATGGGTATGAAATCCCAACTTTGTCTCCGGTCATCTCTGTTTTCGGAGTTCAATGAAAACAATAAAACAATCGCACCCCTCGAACCAAAACACAACTGCTGTTCGAATTGTTCCATTACTTGTGATTGTGAGGAATGTCCTACATATGATTATGAGGTATTTTTTATTTATTCTACTTCATAATTGTTACGTCATAGAATCTTTATAATAGGTTCAGAATCTTTATAATAGGTTCTTGTGAAAACAGGTTTTTAATTTTATCATTAAACAAAGATAAAGCTCTATAGTTTAACAAACATTCGAACCTAATAAATTTGAAAGACTAGAAGTGTGGACGAGCTATGAAGCGAAAAATGAATAGAGTTGTTTATATTTTAAAGAGGCTCACTTATTTTCCTTCAGGTTAAAGGTGATCCGAAAACTACCCCACAAGAAGAGATTCAATTGTTTCGTGTTGTTTCAACTGAACAAAGACAAATGGTAAGAGAGTTATTGGAAGGTTATGTCGAAAGTGTTTCGATTGGACTATGTATACCGCCTGCCATTGCTGCTGGGCTAACACCTGAAATGATTAGCAAAATTGCTAAGAATCTGGAAAAAATTGACTCAAAAACCTTTCTGGTCTAAAAACTATGTATTGTGAATGACAAAGCTGCTAACAAAATACTTCAAATTGTGAACTTGGTTTTTAATGATATGACACTGGATATTGAAAATAAGCCCATAGAAAACATGGTCCTAGATACTGTGAATTATTTTTCAGATCAAGATTCACTTGCTTCAGCCCTTTTTACTGATTGTAGCACTGATGAAGATTAGGAGTTAGGATTTTACATATTTTTTTAAATGTTACTTTTATTTTAATACAGTATACCAAAAATAAGGACCAATGCTGTTGTGATTTTGTTTTTTAATTTTTTTAAGTGATTTTTTTTCTTGATAAAAATCTAAGACATCTATGAACATTTTCAAAATTTATTTACAAAAAATAAGATAACCTTATGTTTTCTTTAGTTTTCCTATTTCTCCTAACAAATTGTCACATATTGATAAAAGACGATTCGAATCAGGTGCTTCGTCGTCAGTCGAGTCAAGAGTCGTCGGTCTCAAAATCAGAGTCGTCATTTTCCTCATTTTCGCTGTCCTCGTTAGTCTCATCTTCTTCATCATCAAATACAAAAATATTGTCTTTGAATTCACGTCGTTTTCTTGCAACCCAAGTCATGAAATTATCGTTAAGATTCGATAAGATTCTTTTGTCAAACTTACCAAAGGACTCGTACTCCCTACCAGCTTCTTCCTTAAAAGTGTCTGCTTCTTGATATGCAAGTGTTAGTTTTTTAATATCGTTGACAGATGACTGTGCTCGCTTAGAACTTTTACTTTCCTTTATTGTAAATGTTTTTTCAAAATTTTTTACAATTTTTTGTAGGTTTTTCATAGTCAATGCGACTCTTCTGGCATTTTTCTCGTTCACATTATTTTGTAAAGGTTTGATAAGCCCCTTTAGAAACCTATTTTAATGCTCTAGGTGGAGGTCACGTGATATATTTCTTCCACGATATCCGTGAGTGTTGACGAATCGGCCCCAAATCAATTTGAATGCTTTGTCAGGTTTTCTTTCGATTGTGATAAGTAGCTTCAAGATGGCTAGACCATATTTATGATGCCTCGTAGCTTTGAAATATAACAAAACAATTTTATAAGAATTCAAGAGCCGCTCTCCATCACCCTCCCTGATGGCATCGTGAATATTTCTGAGTATCAGGTTGATTGTGAATAAAGCTTCTTGATAGTTGAGGATGTGGTCTTCATCTGAATTCGCTTCTGTTGCTTGATTCCTAAAAAATTAAGAATTGTTATTTATTTATTTATCTACTTAAAATATATTTCTTTCAAAACCATATTTTTTAACCATGACCCCTTTGTGTATTTCCTATGTTTATTACTTAAATTTCTTTATCAAAATTATATATTTTTTCGAAGAAGTTTCCTCACCGATGAAAACTGTGTATCATCTCTTCGTGTAAATTTCGTTCTTGCTCGTTTCTAAACGGTTGATGGTCGCATTTGACACAGAAAAAAAACTTTGATTTCGATGAAGACGGGTTTGTCGATGCTTCCTTTTCTTCGCAGGTTTGATAAATGACAGTGAATCTTAAAAAACAAAACAAAAATAGCCAAGAATGTAATCGTAAATAGCTTTAATTATCAAAAGTACACAGAGAATTCAATTACAAGAAAATTGTGTGCTTAATTGTAGGGGGGTAAATTGCATTTCTTTCAAAAAAAATCTTTTCCTTTAGAACACCGACCCTTCTACAATTAAGCACACTGGAGTATAGGCTATTTGATACCATTAATGGTCCTTACTTTTCCACAATGTATCTTGCAATATTCTGTACGTATTCTTGCTTTTCCTCTGGTGTGCCGTTCTTGATCTCTTCCGGTATCGGATCGTCTGAAAAAGGAATACAAATTTATTAAAAGAAGATGCAGTGTAACGAAAGTGCAACCTCAAATATGAGTGCATTACTCAATGCCTCAAATAGTGATCGAAAATGGAATGTGTAGTTTCTTTGAGGTTTACCTTCAAAATTTTTCATGTTTAGATAATCCATCGTTACAGCAGCGATCTGGGCATCAAGCTCCTTGTCACAGTACTCAGAGTAGGCGTTCATAGCTTTGTGTGGTCCT
This sequence comes from Clytia hemisphaerica, assembly GCF_902728285.1. NCBI lineage: Eukaryota > Metazoa > Cnidaria > Hydrozoa > Leptothecata > Clytiidae > Clytia > Clytia hemisphaerica. The sequence continues at coordinate 16,704 of NW_027103639.1, read as the reverse complement.
TTTTTGGCGTTTGACGTCTGCATGACATTCATGGCCCAGGTCACGGTCCCGTGTTCCTTTCCTGAGGTTCTAATTCTGAATAGTTTGTCCTTCACCTATAATATGAATATGAAAAATTGAGTTTGTTGCTTTCCTCTCTTGTTGGTGTTTAGTTATCGAACTATTCTGTGCTAAAGACGTGTGGCTTACCTTTTTTAACACTTAATAATTTTTGAATTGAAAAACTCTTTTAGAGTGATAATAATTTTTAAAAGCGAAATACTGATTACCTCGTAAAGAGTTTTCCTGCAATGCCAATCAGCAAACTGAGGCTCTATTCCTTCAAGTCGTTCGATGTCATTTTGTCCGTCTTGTACAGCACGGATGAAGTTGACTGCTCGTTCTTCTGTTAGTTGATCACCCTCGAATCTTATTGGTGCTAGAATCTGACAGTATCAAACAAAGAAATAACTGTTAAAGCTGTTAAAGTACATAGATGAATTGGCATAAATCGATGTATGAATCTAAGATTTTAAATAAGCTTTAAGGAAAGAAAATATCATACTTGTTTTTTGTCGTCTTTCACAATCATGGGCACGTATTTTTCCTGAATCTCTCTCAAAATTTTCGCAATCCCAGAGGAGGTGTTTTCATTCTCAAAGATCAATCCAAGAGGTATAACTGTTGATTTTTCTGACATTTCTTTAACAAAAGGATGATTGATATGACGCGGTATATGCTTTTTTAGTGGCTCGAACGCCGGCAAGTATGATACGATCGATTTGGCGACAAGAAAAATGAATTCCTCTTTGACACGCTGACAAGTCTCTGTGTTCGGTAATACTCCAAAGCTTGTGTAAAAATCTTCGGGTCGATGATCTGAAATGTAAAAATGAGTGTCACTTTCATTTCCCATCAATTGTTCATATTAAGTTCGACCATCAAAATCCTTATAGGGGTTGGATTTGCACGTTAGTCTAAAACAAAAAACATTTGATTACCTTGAGAAGAAAGAACTCGATCTTTGACTGCAATGTGATGGAGCCAGTGGAGATCTTGATTTCTACTGTCGTTTCCTTGGATGCCTCGCTGTCACTCTAATGTCAAGATTATCGGAAACATCCTGAAGAAAAAAATCAACTCAGTTTGAATGCCAATATTCTGGAAAAGGTCCAGATGATAGGATCTAGCAAATCTATGAGTTGAGCTAATTGCTTTAAATAAATGAAAGATTACCGCATATTCCACAGATGCTGGTTCGTCGGGACTGGCCTCTATTGTTCTTTTCCATTCGAGAACTTCCTCGTCGTGGTTTTTAGCTAGCTCTTTATTCTTCTTCAACGCCGTTCGATAACTGTTGGTGACACACATTTGGTTAAACCATTTGAACGATTTCCGCTTGGCACCAGATGCAAAAAATAATTGATCATTGCGATGTGTCACTACGTTTGACCGACTGTTGAAATATCTCGCTTTAAAAAGTAATCCAATGCAAAGAGTACGGGCTCCAACGTGCCTTAAATTTGGAAAAACAACCTTTATTTACAATTTTTTTTATAATTAACTTTGGTAAGAAGATTATTTTTAAAATACACCCCGTTTTAAGTTTTAATGATCAACCAACAAAAATTCAAAATGTTAAAATTATGCATGAATTCAAAATTTCAAAAAAATACCACAGTGAAAATAACTCCGTACTTGTTTGGGTCGCCAATTCCTTTGATTGCTCCATTTATGGCGTGTGTCAGTACTGGACAAAGTTTTTCCACTTCTTTGTAATATGCAACGTCATCAAAAGATACCAAGGATTCGACCGAAACGTCTGTTACAAAGCTTTGTTTTTCAAGTTTACCCAACTCAAATTCACACACGTCTGCAACTTTCTTTTTGAAATCTTCCGCTTCACTTTCAGTCAACTAAAGAAACGAAGATTGAATACCTTTAAAGAAACTAATTTTGGCGGGAAGAAAATCATAAGTTCCGCGCAAAATTAATTTTTTTCACTATCCGCCGAATTAATTTTCCCTCGAGTTCAGTTTTCTCATCTCGAAATTAAATTTCCGCCAAAATTGGTTCCATTAAAGGTAATGATTTCAATTTCGATTTGTTTTAACAAGGATTCACCGACAAAGACTTGGTGGGATTCCCCTACTCACGTAAAAAGAGTAAAATTATAACACACAGTTACCTGGATTTCTGATGTACCAGGTTCGAGTTCCGAATCTAGATCAACGTGCCTGCGCTTTTGAGACGTTGATCGTCCCCATGTCCTTTTAAGGGTTTCAGCTTTCACAACGGTATCGATTCCCCGGTAACATTTCCTACACACGGTCGTAGATTCTTTTAAAGCATTGTTATTTAAAAAAGTAATTCCTTGGCTTTGGAGCCGTCCTATTATTGTATCTGTTAATTTGTATCGTGAGTCAGAGCTTGTTTTATATTTCTCTAAACATAACTTGCAAAAACTCATATTTTCCAACCATGTTTCTTCCTTTCGAAGTGCCACTCTAAACTGACTTAGGAGAAAAACGCATGGATTGAAAATGCATGTTTTCAGTCAGGCAACTTAGTCCCCAGTCTGCTTATTGTTTTATATTTTCAAGATCTCCAACGTATTCTAGATCAATTACACTTACATCGCCTTTGCTGTTTTAAAGAGACCCGAAACTGGAGGGTGTTTGGTTGTCCTAAGGTTTTCATTTTTTCATTGTTTGTAAACCAATTAATTTCTTTTCTTCGCACCAAAAGAAAAACTTTTTTCTGATCTGATTACTCAGCTGTTCGTTTTCAAGTATCGCACGGCTGCTATGATTAGGCACGGCTGCTTTTCAAAGACTTGCGTTGGAGTGTCAATTATNGCGAAGCGAATGTACATGAGCGAAGCAGTTTTGCTATCGTGTGTGCGTACCTTTAACTTTCCATTCTTTCAACCATCTATAAGGCAGGAGATGGGAAAAACGTTTCGAATCTCCGAGTTGCGCGATACCAAAATATAAAGGAGATAAAATACAAAGGATATTCAGCGAAATGGTAACTCAAATTACCTCCGTTATATCAAATTAGACGTATACGTCAGAATGATACGAAGAACGAGTTAACCCTCCGTGACCCGTGACGTCAATATTTAGGAGATAACAAACGTGAAGAACATCCCGGGAAATGATAAAACAAATTACCTCCGTTATAGTAAATTGATATTATTTGAATTTATTGCAAAGCGAAAGTGATGCCATTATGCTTTTTCAAAAATCAAAACAAACGTGGCGGCAAAAATAGGTTGTTGCTATTCTCTTTTACTTTGTTGTTGTCTTTGGTGTTCATGCTATTAATGAGTTGAATTGGATCAAGATTTTTGTATGATTGTTGCAAGAAATGGCTTATGTTGTAGTGTACTTATCATCCTTTCCTGAATCGAATGTTTTGTTTCCATTTTGATGGTTTAATTTTCACTGACTTAGGTTAGTTTTCACTCAACCTTAGGCGGCAATCACAAATATCTTCATTTCGCGTCCTCGTTGGGTCTAAAAAGTGAGTCGGTCGGTCGGTCGTAAAAATTTTCAGGTTTCCATTTTTCCATCCATTTTTGCAGTGTATTCTTGGAGGAAACTGCCAGCCAGCCAGCAGCCAAAACAACCGCGTGTAATGGGTGGTTTAAAATTATGACCTTTGAACACCGTGACCCCCGACCCCAAAATGGCGCATGTAATGATAAACAAAGTCAAAATACTGCGAATGCGCTAGAAACCGCTCGCAATAATAAAATTTTTGAACGAAGGAAAGGTCATTGACAGAAAAAGTCTGACAAATTTACCGACTCACCGACTCAATTCTACTCAATTTTCGAGAGTCGGTCGGGCGACGCGAAACGAAGATATTTGTGATTGCCGCCTTAGATCAAAATCTTCTTCTTCTGCAATATTGACTTAACTGAATTAGAAAAAGGTGAGCCAGGAGAACCAAGGAGAACAGAGGTGAACTCATCTGGTACCGTGAGTGGTCCTAAATCTGACAGCCCTGCCTAACTAAATCCGATGGGGTCTTTCAAAGATACAAACTAAAATAAAAACAAACCTTTTGCTGTGACGCAATGAAGATACCAAAGTGTCAACTAAAATGACAGATTTGATACACTGAACCAATTGAGTAAATTACAATAGTTGCTTCTGATACAAAACATAATTTTTATTACATAAACTGTTAACGTCTTAAACACGAGCAACAGATTCAGAATAATAGAGGTAATTATTTTTACAACTCACACTTTTTTGATCACATTAATTGACATCTTGACATTATAGTCATCTTGTTAGATCAGATGTTTTGTTTCGAGAGTCCTTGCAATAGTTTATTGTTCAACTTGGAGAGGGAATGTTTGTAAACATAGAATTTTTTTTTCATAGTAGCTATTTTGGAGGGTCGCATTTAGGCAGGGCTGTCGGATTTAGGACCATTCACGGTAAACCGGCTGAATCAAGGTGAACCCAGAACCCAGATTCTGCACAACTTACAGTACTTTGAAAATTTCTTTGTGCATTTTGAATGTGGAAAACCTTTGTTGTCAACACACTTTTGACAAGCCTTTAAAACATGGAAAATATTTTGTTGTCAACTATAAAAAATTTCCTCCACATTTATCTGTTTAAAATGTGAAAAACTTTTGTTGCTTCTTATGAGTTAATTCATTTAATCTTTCCACCTCACCCTAATAGAGACTTATACGCATACATAGTTTTGCGTTCTTTTAAACCACATGTACCGTGAGATTGGGTAACTTGCATCAGTGAAGGTGAAGCGTGATGCTACAGATCAAATCTGTGTTTTGACTGGACTCACCAACCTTTATGATTATAAGGGTACAGTTTGTTTTTATTTTTTAAGTTCAAAATGCCCCGAGTGTGTTTAGTGTTTTCATCTTCTTATATTGTTGTTTCTTTAAACTTTTTTGCTATTTATTCTAGAAAATAAAAAATAGAACGGTTGAAGCTTCATTTTTCTCAATGAGAGATAATCTACAGATGTTATTTTTACAGAGAGGGACTATAAAAAATTTGCAAATGATAGGATATTCGGAAAGACTGCAGCAAATGTAAAGGAAAACTGCACAAATGCCGCGCCGTTGAATATACAGTGTTTGTATGTCATTAAATGTTTTGCTTGCAACTTGCGAATCGAGGACGCTCTGAAACGCTTCGCAACTTTTATACATATACGGCTTGTTTACAATAGAGAGATGCAATGATAGAGAGAGCTGTGCGTCATTCATTCAAATTCCCATTGTTAAAAGTGATTATTGGTCAGCCTAAGCTGAGCATTCAAATCCGTAAAATTCATTTCTTCTTCCATCATCATCATAAGACGGCAAAAAAAAAATCCGATTTTCCGATCTCACTTTGATTTCTAAACTTTCTTCCGATCGGGTTAACTTTTTGGGTACTTTTAGCGTACGTTGTTTTTACAGATCATAATGTGCTCACTTTGATTTCTCAACTTTCTTCCGATCGGGTTAACTTTTTGGGTACTTTTAGCGTACGTTGTTTTAACAGATCATAATGTGGTGTTTCAAGATGGCGGCTCAAGCGATAGTCAGATGTGATAAAAGTCAGTGTTGTACCAAAGTATTTCCAGTATAAATCTGTTGCAAGCTTCAATTTCTGTCATTTATTTTTTAACTCGGCAAATCAAACACATGATTTTCATCAAGGGGACTCTTTTTCTATATCTTTTGAAGCTTTAAAGCCGTTTGCTCAAGTTTTTGTTTATGTTGAATTTTCTGATACTTTTTATTGCTGCTTTTTATTAGTTTTTGCAATAAAAACATATTTTTCTTGTTTGCCTCTAGGTGGGATTGATGGTGTTATAATGTTATTGGAATTTGATAAAGTTTACAAAAGTACAGCTACTGTCTAAATTTGATAAAGACTGGATGCAATTGTGCTTTTTTGGACTAAAAGGCGAATCGCAAAAAATTGTTTGGTTCCCGTCATTTCTACTTTAAAAAGTGGGGGTCGTTCGGTCATTCGGTTGAAAATATTTTTCTTTTAAGAAGCAGCTACATGTTGTTGAAAGGGAATCCGTCGTGTGGACTGATCCGAATTAAGAAATTGAGAAACCGTGGATAAACTGGTTTTCGGTTTACTCTCCATTAGCATGTGGCTCGCTACTTCGATTTGAAAACTTGTAAACACAGAGCGTGCAGAGGTCGACAGTGGAAATCCAGCAAAGCAGCGGAAAAGCTTTCCGACTCTCCAACTCTACCTGCTGACCGTAAATCAGGGTCGGTCAGATGACGGGAACCAAAAATGATGACATCACATCTCCTATTATTGGACTTGCAAAATTATGACAAATGGTCTTTGGAATTTGATCAATTATATTAATATTAATATATACAGTTCTTGTTGAAATTGATCAAACTATTTTTCATGCAGTTATGGACACAGATTGTGTTTTTCTAACCTTTCCTAACTTTGGCGCACGTTTTGACCGAATAATGGAATGGAATGAATGGCGATAACAGTTTATACATATCTCTTATCAGACTTGCAGAAAGCGGACTGCAGAAAGTTATGAAAAATGGTTTCTAGAATTTAATGAATTATATCGCCAAGTTACACAACAACAGATCCATCTGGTCTTCATTTAACATTGTTTTAAAGTTTAAAAAACACTGCCAGTGCTTGGCACAGAAGAGAGGACTCCCAGTTGAAATTAATTGCTACTTCTAGTCTGGGAGCAGAATCACAAAATAGCAATTTTGCTTAACCCAGAAGGTGAATGGGGTTGTTATACATCATTGGAACGGAAATTTTATGCTGATTATGGAAACCCGGGTCTTAAAAAGTCTATCCTGGACAAAATTGCAAACGAGGCTGGAGTTTGCACTCTGTCGGGGTGTTTTTTCGAGTTTACCTGTTTTAGAAAAATGCTTACTCTCGGCATAGTAAAGGGTTTTAGAATTTCATTTTTTGAGCAAAATGCTGTCAATAGAATAGGGTAATAGAAAAAAATTCAAAAATCTCGAAAAAGTTTTTTTTTGCACTCCATCTCGGAGGATTTTGGCGAAAAATCGATGTTTTTTCTTAAAATTCGTCAAAAACTAGTCTATAAACCACTGAAATTATGTCAAAATAAGTCCAAAAATACTTTCCTGCTAAAAATACTATAAAAGAATAAGAAAATATAACAAAATAAAGAAAAATCGGCTCAAAACGCTATTTTGCACTCCCCCGTTGGTGTTTTTAATGAAACAAGGCGCCCAAGGGCGTGAAGGCCCAGCTAAAAAATTCTGTAATAGAGACAAAATACAAGGATACTTGCTACATGGTTAATTTGAAAAATAATCCGCAAAATAGATTTTTCTATAATTTCCGCTTTTGTTTTATCTTATGACTTATACAGTAGATTGATTAAAACGAATTGATTGATTAGTATATGTAATCACATGATAACGAGTGCAATTCGAATATAATTGCACGAGTGATTTTTTTGTTATTAATTTTCCGAGTCCGAAAGGACGAGGAAAATTCGAAACAAAAAAATCACGAGTGCAATTTTCGAATTGTACAAGTTATTATGTGATTACGAGCTAATCGCACAATGGCTTTCACTACTTTTTCCCAGTTAGGAAAGTAAATTACAGAAATTACACTGAGAGTTTTATATTTTTCTCTTCACTGTATGTCTTTCTTTTATTGTTGTTTATTGATTTTCTTTCTCACAAAATAAATTTCGAATATGCAATTAAAACGTTCGATGCAAAAAAAATGTAAGAAAAAACATAAAAATCAATTTTGTAAACATTGGCGCGGCATGGAAGAGTGTGATTAACGATTAATTGCTCTCTACAGGATGTAATTAACGATTAATTGCTCTCTTTGAGGGAGTGCCAAATAAGAAAAAATAACCCATCGTGCGATTAATCTTAAAACGAATTTTTCAGCTATTTTCGAACTCCCGGTTATTCGAAGTAAATTCTTATCCCCCTTGGAGCTTCGAATAACCGGGAGTCTGGAATACAAGCAAAACCGCCGTCCCTGTGCTTCCACCAAACATACCTTCCTCGTTTCGACTATGGGAATCAAATAGATAGTAAGAAGATTTATAGAATATGAAAGCCCTACTCGTTGAGCCCGCTAATATTATCCCGCTATTGTAGCCAGCCGGTATATCAATGAAATTTCGACTTTCCGAAGACAAAGACGAAACATTAGGAACTGTTCGTTCAAACTCGATTTTTGTATTTTCTATCTGAATTTGAAGGGGCAACTCACGGAGATCTAAAAATGTATCGACATATCCGAAACTAGAGTACAAATCATTACCGGTATTAAGAATAGCGTCTAAATCGTTTTGTGTCCAGTAAGTGAGCGATTTTACGTTTGAATAAACAATTGCTGAGAGAGACATAAATGTACATTGGGAGCCTGCAGTCCTACCGAAAATAACGGCATTGCCTTGGTGGGTCGATGCTTTTACTACCTTAAATATTGTAACTGGGCCTGGATTATGTTCTACATCACCCGATCGAAGAAGCATAATAAAAATATATAAAGCAATGGCTAAAAAGGGTAAGGGCTTAAATAATCGTGAAACCCCGTTGCTTGAAATAGTAGAGTTGACTACTAAATGACGATAAATTGAGCGGAGATCATATTGCCTTGTCCCGTTAAAGTTGCCGATTGAACTACGGTATGCTTCGATTGATATCATGTTTTGAAAAGGGGAATGTAAAAAAATGATAAATACGTCAGTTTCAAATATAATGTATATTTATTTTAATAGCCTATTGTTTTTAACAAGTTAAAAAAAGCTGAGCAAGTAAGTGGTAAACAATGAAATGTCAAAAAAATCATAAATACCGGGTTAGCCAATGAAACACAAGTTAATTGAATCAAGTGAACTATGTAGAATCAAGTGAGCCGAGTAATATCAAGTTAGCCGAGTAATATCAAGTTAGCCGAGTAATATCAAGTTAGCCGAGTAATATCAAGTTAGCCGAGTAGTATCAAGTGAGCCGAGTAATATCAAGTGAGCCGAGTAATATCAAGTGAGCCGAGTAATATCAAGTGAGCCGAGTAATATCAATTGAGCCTAGTAAAACCAAATAAACTGAGTAAAACAAAGTATTCGAAGTGTATTCTGGTGAGCCAAGTGAATAGAGGGGAATCCTTTAAATCTGAGTTAACTGTGTAAATCCAAGTTAGCTTTTTATAACCAAGCTATCTAATGTAAATCCAGATTGACCAGAGTAGCTATACACTGAATGATGTGGACTTCATGAACCCTGAAAATAAAAACAAAAACGAAATTACCCAAACAGTCACGTTCAACTGGAGTATACTACCATGTTCATAAATCGTAAAGCTCAGGAAGACACTTGCTTTTTGTTGAAAATTGAGGCATGCAAGCATTTATAGGTCACAATTTTTTCGCACAACATAAAGAACCCGAGATGAAATCTGATCATGATGTTTTACAAATACAAGTGAAAATCTCATTTCCAAGCTACCTTAAAGGGATAACCAGATAAAAATAAAATTCAGCCCAAAGATTCCTTCCATAGTCCTTAGCAAACCAAATTTTACAGGCTACTTGTTTTCAAAGTCGAAATATTTAGGTTTGTAATTTTTAATTTCTGCTGGAAAACAATAGAATTTCAACGTGAGGTACGTGTGAGGTACGAAAAACTGAGATTTCTAATTGTCATATCTTGACTCTGGAATGTTATTTCTCTAAAATATTTGGAGGGCTTACTAAGGACCATGGAAAGAATCTTTTAGCCAATTTTCATATTTTATCTTGTTATCCTTTAAAAGTTTCAAAAAGGACAAAAAATTACGAATCAAAAAAGAAATCCTTCTCTAGACTATAGCCAACAATGGCCTTCTCTTTACCACGTTTCCCCCAGCCTCACAAAGATTTTGCAGTAAATGGTAATACACAACTTGATTTTTCACTTAAGTCATTAGGTTACCAAGCCTTTTAATGATAAATCCTGAAGAAAATCAAATTCAAACTCACCTTAAGATTGGGTATCAATCAATCAGTGGGAACCAATCCGTCTGGATATGATGTACGATAACAGTCTTGATGTATATGGATGATAGATGGTCCAAAACTGTACAAAAAGAAAAACAAATATGATTCTTATTAACAAAAAGTACAATCATTAGGCATGACCTGGAGTAATACCTTTAAGGGAACATTTTTTGCCGAGAACTTATTTTGGCAAACAACTGAAGTCAGCAAAAATGTGAATAAATATATTATAAATTTTGATAAGAACTTATTTTGGCGAATGGCCAGGCAAATCTTCCCTTTCTATTACCTTTTTTAAATGATTGACGACAAGAATCAATTTTGGTTAGAACTGAAATTAGTGAATTTCAAGTTTTTGCTACCCCAAGTAGAATTTTTTTCTTCATTTTGACCAGACAATCTCAATCGAACGGAATTGAAATTCGATTGTCGAACGCAAACAAATCTCAATCCAACGGCAGAATTTCAGGTAATATTTGATTCGTTCGATTGAGATTTTCGTAAAGCAGACGCCAAACGACCTGCGCTGCACTTTTTGTAAGTGGAATTGCCTGATTCTTACCCCTCCTACCTAGCCATCAATTTGAGAATTAACCTTGCAGAGTTTTTGTATTTCGCAGAGTGTCTTGAGTGGGGCGACGATTTGCACACTTACTTCGGCGCTGCGCGTGGCTTACGCAGTTAGCGCACATATTTTACGTGTGCAAGCTTTTTGCGTGTGATGGGGGCTATTCTAAGTCTGAAATGACCTTCGCGACTTCGGCGCAGCGGCGAAGGATGTTGCGCAGCGCGAGTCTTTCGCATATGGTATAAGTTATTTTATGTCTGGAACAGCCTTCGCGACTTCGGCGCAGCGACGAAACATATTGCGCAGCGCGAGTCTTTCGCATATGGTATAAGTTATTTTATGTCTGGAACAGCCTTCGCGACTTCGGCGCAGCGACGAAACATATTGCGCAGCGCAAGTCTTTCGCGTATGGTATAAGTTATTTTATGTCTGGAACAGCCTTCGCGACTTCGGCGCAGCGACGAAACATATTGCGCAGCGCGAGTCTTTCGCATATGGTATACGTTATTTTATGTCTGGAACAGCCTTCGCGACTTCGGCGCAGCGACGAAACATATTGCGCAGCGCAAGTCTTTCGCATATGGTATAAGTTATTTTATGTCTGGAACAGCCTTCGCGACTTCGGCGCAGCGACGAAACATATTGCGCAGCGCGAGTCTTTCACATATGGTATGAGTTATTTTATATCCAGTTCAAATGTTGTCACAGAAAGAAGTGTAATCATGCGAAAACTTGCGCTGCACAATATATTTCGCCGCTGCGCCGAAGTCGCGAAGCAGTATTATCCATGCTAAAATATCATTTTATATGATTAGTTTTACATCAGAAATGGCCTTCACAGCTTCGGCGCTGCGGCGAAAGATATTGCGAAGCGCAAGTCTTTCGCGTTATAAAGAGTTATTTTGTGTCCTGAAATGACCTTCGCGGATTCGGCGCAGCGGCGAAACATATCGCGCAGCGCAAATCTTTGTTAACAGCAACTGAAGCTCATGCAAAGTTTCTGAGAATGAAAGTGACGTCAGATCAAATGTCGTCAGAAAAGAAAGTGTAATCAAGCGAAAGGTTGCGCTGCGCAATATGTTTCGCCGTTGCGCCGAAGCCGCGAAGGTAGACATTTTAAAGAATAAATAGGTTTATGTCTTGCGAAAGGCTGCGCAGCGGCGAAGTAATTGTGCAAATCGCCGGCCCTTTGAGTGTCTTGTTGCAAACGGCCAATCAATTTTAATCGTTTGATTGCGTTCGATCTGGTTCGATCATTGGTTCCGTTCGACTGAGATCATTGGTTTCGAGTATCGACCGACCGACGTAATCGATAGAATAGCTGTTTTCAAAATAAAAGCAGACACCAAACGACCCAATAGTGACCGGCGCTGCACTTTTTGTATAAGTGGAATTGCCTGATTCTTTCCCCCTCCTACCTAGCCCTTAATTTGAGAATTAACCTTGCAGAGTTTTTGTATTTCGCAGAGTGTCTTGTTGCAAAAGGACAATCAATTTTAATCGTTTGATTGCGTTCGATCTGGTTCGGCCATTGGTTCCGTTCGACTGAGATCATTGGTTTCGAGTATCGACCGACCGACGTAATCGATAGAATAGCTGTTTTCAAAATAAAGGCAGACACCAAACAACCCAATAGTGACGGCGCTGCACTTTGTATAAAGTGGAATTTGCCTGATTCTTTCTTTCCCCTCCTACCTAGCCCTTAATTTGAGAATTAACCTTGCAGATTTTGTATTTCGCAGAGTGTTCTGTTGCAAAAGGCAATATTCTTATGATACTACTGGAGCACACCATAGAGATTACCTTTATGAATGGGCAGCAGCAGTCAGTGACAGTAAAATCTTGATTTATCTTCTTACTTCTTGAACTCTTTACTTCTCAGTCTTGAGAGAAAAAGAGATCACGCTGAACACTCCACGTTGACTTGAAGATAGTCTATGTAGGTGGTAGACTATACGAAATACAGACAATAACAAGATACAGTCTTCAGCCATATATCAACATATGGCTTTGTTCGGCTTTGCTAGAGGATAGATAATTGTATGCTAGCCGACAGACAAAATTGACTATGACGATCCCTGTCGATCCCTTACATTATAGCGCTATGACGCCCTGTCAATCCCTCTACATTTATAGCGCTAAGTTTAGCCTGGNGCTTGAAAAATCTTCCTCATTTACTTTGCAAGGATGTCTGCTTGTGATCATTTTATCTTCTTTTTTACCGAGCTGCCCACAGCACTGGATGAAAATCCACCTCCTTTCATGAGACATTAAATTGAATGTCCTAGTCGCCCATCTGATATTGATAGGCGGTGCATAGTGTTGTTCATCGTCATATGCAAAATCAATTTCCAAGGCTGGTGAATCTTCCATAGTCGATCTGAAGAAAAGTAAATAATCAAAGCATCTTTAGTTATCGTTCATCAAATGAGTTGGTATTGGCAAGATTGGTTATTCTGCTAGCCAAAGAGAGTCTGCACTATTGCGAGCATACTTTAGCTAAAAGTCGTTATTCGTCACAGGGCGTCGCGAAAGCTCCCATTTTTTTAGCTGTTTACGCTGTTTTAGCTGTTTTCCCTGGATTTCTCCAAAACTTTCACACCTTGAGCATGATGACATTTCTGACAGTAAGATGTCACAAAAATTGACACTGTTCCAATACAAATTTTTTTTTTGTGTCAAATATATCGTTTAAACCGTAATTTATTGAATATTTAGGATAAAATAAACATTTTAGATTCAGGCAACTTTTTTCTAAAGCCTTTGTTAGAATGCAATAGCTTTTTATAAGAACAAAGGAAATTTTCGGTTTATGCTCACTTTGGGCATGATGAGTGTTAAGTGGTGGTACAGGAAAAGCCCGCCTAGTTTTGAACCTCCCCTAAAAGCCTAGTATGAATAGGGTTAAGCATCAAGCAGAGAGGCATCGAGTATAATTTTTGAAACTTTGGTATGACCCAGCTGGGTTTTAACTAGCCGGGTTTTCTACCTTCATACTACGGCCAAATTTTGAATTCATTCTGAGTTCTGAGTTCAGTAAAATACCCCTTCTCACAGACCCACTGGCAACTCTTCCCACTGGAAAAATTGGCCAAAATATCATCCCCGGTGGAAAATTATTCTCTAAGTTTTGCCTCCACTGAAAAGAATTAAAAAAGCCAATCCTCATTTCAAAATATATACTTGAAATCCCCAGCCATAAAAAATATGGGGACATGAATCACCACTGAGTTTTAGTCCGTTATTTTTATCCCCACTGGCTGAAAAAATCCTACCGGGTCTGTGAGCTAGCCTGTAAGTAAAGATTATTTACTGAGACGAAGAAAATTAAGGCTTGACATAAAATATACTTTACCCTTTATGGAACTTTATATCTTTTTAGAAGACCAAAACGATCAAAATGTTTTTGGAATTCTCGAACCAGTTAAGATTATAATTTTTTGTCTGATCAGGTTGTGGTTACTGTTGAAAACATTATATTTTATACAGCAGCATATTGTGTAAACATATGAAATTTGAAACCGAATGAAAACTGTACTTTATTTACCAAACATTGAGAAAAAAGCAAAATTCTAGCTTTTAGTTTCATAAAAAAGATCGAGTGCATTTATAACAAATATACATATGCATTTGGGCAAGATTTAATTCCACTAGAATTTTTCTTGGTATCGTGGTAAATCGATATTTCAGTCATTTTTAACATTTTTTCAAATGTAAACAAAACTTAGCTAAAAGTGCTACTGAAAGACTTAAAGGCATTTTGATTAGAGACTGTATACCATTACATCATGTGTAAGCAATTTTCACGGCGTGCTTTGACTGAATTATGTACGATAGCTGCGTAAGCCTCGTTGTGGCGTTGAAGATCCAAGCGGTATTTCAAGATGACCGACCATAATATTGGCTAATGGAAAAAATATAACGATTATAAATAACTACTTTGATTTAATCAACTTTTAACAAGAATAAGTGGCAATTATGACCCTACACCGAACAGAGGAATGGCTCAAATATCTTAAAATTAAAAGCTAATTATTAAACTTGTGGAAGTATTTGAAAGTGGATCCATTTTAACAGAACTTATTACTCCCCTCCAGGTGTCAAGCAGTGTCAAGGGTAATTCAAGGGTCGAAATTATATCGTTCATCTTTCGGATGCCTATCAGGGGAAGTGAAATAGACTAAAACATTCTTAATAAGCCATATGTAAGCAGGTTGGAAAAGGATTACAATGGTTGGAAAACCTATGAGGCTAATAAAGAGAATCCAGGTGAAAAATTTGCCAATTTTTGCACTTACAATATTTGGTTCCTCTTTCTTCGAAATGGTAAGAGCTGACAGAACTCGGAAAATTGCAATGTTCAAATAATCGCATAACCTTAAATTTATATTATGAGCTTACCAATTTTCCTCTACGTCAAGCGCAAAGCTGATGTTGTTATCTCTACAGAAATAGAAAACACAAAGTGACTACAGTCGAGGGCGAGTCGAAGACTTTCTTTTCCTATAGCTGTCAAACCGAGGGTGGGGAAGGGTGGGGAAGGGCGTCAATCCTTTTTTTGGATTTCTCCGCTTACCCTGGATTCTTTTAGTTGTTTTATACTTTCTACTTTCATCACTCGCGTAATTGGTTGTTCTTGAATATTTTCTCGACGAGCGGTCTATCAAACGGCTTGTTGGAGTAGATGTAATGAACTGTATCTTCTTTTCAGTCAAAAGTGTAAAAAAGTCTATACGCACGGAGCACCCAAAATATACATTTTTTGGATAAAGTTATTTTCGTCAGAACGACGTAATCGTCTGCAATCTATCTAGAGATTTTACTTAGTATAAGACCTCAAGCAGCATATATTATTTCTGGTATTGTATCGATATCCGTATAACACTTTCACAACATTAGGATCAATAGTGGTCATCAGGTTGGTTGCAGTCCATGCAATGGTATGATAAGAACGAACATGTGCTGGATGTCAACAATTTGAACTCCCTAACGTCTGATAAATTTTATCCCAACCTGGAGCATTCAGAAATGATGTTTCATTCTTTTCCAATACGAAGAACCCGCCCGAACTTCGAAAAATGTCGGTATATATCCTTAGAATTGTTAAAGGATACTTGCTCCACTTTTAAGTATTATTGACAATATTCTTTTTTATCCAAAGAAAGCGCTAGTGAGTAATCAACAACATTTTCAATATCCAAATACACGCTTCTTTTTTTTATAAGAATGGTGTAAATCCATTCATCATGAATATTCTTAACTTTTTTGGGAAAATCATCCTAAAATATTCTTACAGCATTCTTAAGTAAGGATACTAATTCAGATTAGATTTAACATTTAGTTCACACGTCTCAAGAACAAAAATGGCGTTTTTGTGAAAGGAGTGAGCCTTACTTGGGTAATTGACAATTTATAATTGAAAATGCTCTAAAAACGGCATTCTTAGCTTGAGTAGCAAAATTTCATGATGGTGATATTCTTAGCATTATTCTTAATTTTTTGGCAATTTTCAATCATGAACATTCTTATAAAGTGTATTCTTATATAAAAAAAGCGTGTACAGTAGAGGTCGAACATGCACCGGGAACACAATATTTTTTCGACTTGAGGAAATTTCAAGGAAATAAGCTTCATAAGGCATTGTAAACTGAAAAAAACTGAAAGGACTTGAAAAGTTGTTCGAGCTAGGGAGAAATTTGAGTTACAGAGGCTTGAATTATGGAGACTCCCCTGTATAGATAAAGATATAGTTTGAAAGTGATAGGAAGGCTCGACTCTAAAGGTAATTAACTATCGACGCAGTATCGCCTGCTTTGCCAAAAACGTTCGACGAAGTTCTAAAGAGGCTTTTAAAACCAAACTTCAACATTAGACCCTTTTACGAAAAATAGTTTGAGATTTCTATAACTATTTACAGTGGAGTTTCTAACTCTGTAACTCTGTAACTGTATAACTCGAATACGCATTAGTATCACAAATTTATTCAATTTAAAGAATTTTTTCGAGTTATGGAGTAAAGTTTGTAAAGGATTGTTAACTGAAGGACCATAGTACTTATTCGAGTTAAGAATATTCAAGTTATAAAGGTTCGAGTTTTTATCTTCCTTGTAAAAACAAAC
>NW_027103638.1:1156527-1274174 GCF_902728285.1 Clytia hemisphaerica | reverse complement strand
ATTCAAGCTGTGAAGCTTAGGTCAGTAAATTACACATATTTTTGAATGGAGCGCCTTTTCCACAAATATTCAAAGTGAAAGTGGGAGACGGAGACGGAGTCCAGATGAAATTTTCGACTGAACTTCCACTCTACAGTCAGTTCCGCTAAAGAATCCTGCAAGTGCTATAAATAGATTTTTCTTCCCGATGTTAACCGATTCGGATTAATATCGGTAATTATCCCCGATACCCAACGGCGGGAATCTAAAAATGGTAGAGAAGCTCCGGTGACTAGGAAATATTTTTCTGAAAAGTAATACTGGTACATCCTCTACACTTGAACTACCTTGAACTTTGTTAGCCGGTACCTGCTGTACAGCCACCTAATCAGAATCTAACAGCAAACAAATTGAAGAATTCTATCAGCATTCATCAATTATTTATCCAAGATCAGGTATGATTCAGTTTCCCACTCAGTCATTGATAACATAACAAAATGATGGCAAAAAACATCATCCTTTTCAGTCCTTTTCTAGGTGGACCCTGCCCTTCCCTTCCACGTTCCCTTCCATTTTGGGGAAAGTTAGTCAGCTTACTAGCTAAAAAGTTTGTTAAAGATTAATGGATGCTCTTTGCTTACAAGCGAAGTAAATTATATAAAGTGCTTGACTTTTTGGCTTTGCTGAATGTGCCCGTCTATTGAGTGACTACTAGCATCACAAATACTAATCTCTACAATCTATGTAAATCATTTTTCTCTATGCAATAGCTGTGTTGTAAGAGAAAAATCAATTAACATGGCTATATCAATTACAAAAAATTTATGCTGATAGTAATTAGCTCATTCATTCAATTAGACCGTTGTAATCGCCTACAAGCTACATATTATTTACTTGACTTTTAAAGCAAAGAATCTAGCATGACATCTAAAGGAATTAATGAAAACTAAAATGGTACTTTTTAATACAGTAATTTTTAATTATAAAGCACTACTGGCTGGGCATCTTATTATTGTATATGGGCTCTTCCAGAAAAAAATTGATATAGGGGGTGGACGCCAGGAATTTTCAGATAAAAAAAGCACTCGGAAATCCAGTCAATTATTCAAAATGCTTCGGAAATTCCACTCAATTTTTTATATGAACCGGCTTGCAAATTTCACATAATTTGTCAAAATTTTGAAAAAAGTATCTGAAATTCCAGATTTTTCTGCCAAAAAATTGATTTTGTATTGGAAATCTTCAATAGATGTATTGGCGAATGCAACAGTCTTTTAAATAACTAATTACTCCACATACATTACTTTCCCTCAGCCAATAAAAACATGATAAATTATCTTGTCTCTAGGTAACTGTTGTGGCGTAACTTAGTTATTCAAAGACCGTAGCCTAAGCCAAAACAGCTATTGCTTTTGTATTGGAAATCCAGGATTTCAAAAAAACATTTTGCCTCAGAATTTTGCTGTCGTCCACCCCCCTGTAATGGACTTTAACTGGAATTGAGCCCAGGAACAAATTTTAGCTGTTGGTTGTTTGCATGACATTGTTCTCCCAAGAAATGAAATTCCAGAAGGGGGCTATAATTTTTTTGCAATTTTGTAAGAAGTTTGATTTGAGTTGTTGGACCTACCCCGGTGGGCTGTAGGTCCTATAAATTAACCTTTGTCCGTCCTTCCGTCTGTCCGTCCGTTAGTTACCAGCTTTTCTCGAGATTGGCTCATTAGTTTTTTCTGATTTTTTGCACAATGATGGAAAACAGCAATGCTCAAAATGTGACGGAGCCCGATTTTCGAAAAAAAAATTTTTCCGGCCGAAAATGGCGGAAATATGCCGGAAAAACTGGTTTTTCGGCATTTTCTCGAGATTTCATCATTAGTTTTTTCTGATTTTTTGCTCAAAGATGCGTATTAACAATGCCCAAAACATGGCCTAGTCCAATTCTTGAGAAAAAATTTTTTCGGCCGAAAATGCCGGAAATATGCCGGAAATCGCCGTTTTTCTGGATTTTCATTGGATTTTTTCCATATAATTGGTTGTTTTTTTCATTCAAAAACATTATTAATAGCA
The DNA here is from genome assembly GCF_902728285.1 of Clytia hemisphaerica. Taxonomy (NCBI): domain Eukaryota; kingdom Metazoa; phylum Cnidaria; class Hydrozoa; order Leptothecata; family Clytiidae; genus Clytia; species Clytia hemisphaerica. Next base: position 1,272,128 of record NW_027103638.1, on the reverse strand, counting down.
ATGCCCACCATCAAGCATGTTTAAATTTCAATAAAATTGATTTTTTGAAGCCGGAACTTTCTAAAAATCGCCGGAACAGCCGATTTTCGCCGGAAAAAACGGTATTCTTGAATTTCTTGAGCTGTACTTTATATTTTTTCATGAAATTTTGCACACTGATGCAAAATGTCAATACCTAAATTGTGACGGAGCCCGATTTTCGAAAAAAATTCAATTCCGGCCGAAAATGCCGGAAATACGCCGGAAAAACTGGTTTTTCGGCATTTTCTCGAGATTTCATCATTAGTTTTTTCTGATTTTTTGCTAAAAGATGCGTATTAACAATGCTCAAAACATGGCCTAGTCCGATTCTTGAGAAAAAATATTTTCCGGCCGAAAATGCCGAAAATATGCCGGAAATCGCCGTTTTTCTGGATTTTCATTGGACTTTTTCCATATAATTGGTTATTTTTTCATTAAAATACATTTATCAATAACAATGCCCACCATCAAGCATGTTTCAATTTTTAATAAAATTGATTTTTGAAGCCGGGTTTTCTAAAAATCGCCGGAAGAGCTGATTTTCGCCGGAAAAACCATATTTCTTGAATTTCTTGAGCTGTACTTTATATTTTTTAATGAAATTTTGCACAATGATGCAATATGACAATACCTAAAATGTGACGGAGCCCGATTTTCGAAAAACAAATTTTTCCGGCCGAAAATGCCGGAAATATGTCGGAAAAATCGGTTTTTTGATATTTTCTCGAATTTTCATTTTTAGTTTTTTTCTGATTTTTTGCAGAAAGATGCGTATTCGCAATGCTCAAAAAAAAATTTTCCGGTTGAAAATGCCGGAAATCGCCGTTTAGTTTACTTATATTTCTATGCTTTTCACACAAAAACATTATTCATAACAATGCTCACCATCAAGCATGATTCAATTGTCAATAAAACTGATTTTTGCGACCAGAACTTTATTATTTCCCTACAACCCTTCCCTCTCCCCCCATCAACAATCAATCATGAATTTATTGTGTTGTGTATTTTCGCTAAAACACTATATTTTCTGACTGATTTTTTTCAATTTTCTTTTCGCATTGCTATCTAACTTTAATCAGGTAGGTCCATTCAGCATATTGCTTGTTTTTTTTCAAGGGGTTGGATGTTCAAGCATTGTCCACCATATGAAATGATAAACAACAGAAAGTGGCAGTATCCTATTCATAGATATGCCATTTCGCTAGCATCGAAGAAGTAAAAAAAGATTTGTGGTGCCAAAGATATTTATTGAATAAGAAATGCATGCAGCAAAGAGGGTGAAATATTGACAACAAGTATTGAGAAGGCGAAATCTTTACTTCAGAAGAATTATTATCCACCTTTGTTTTCCGTATCTTTACTTCAGAAGAATCATTATATATCTTCGTTTTACGTACCGATCATTCCTAAAACCTTGGAAATAATTTTGAACCCTATTCCGAGCAAGGAGATAACGATGAGTGAGACAAGAAGAATAAAGTAACAGATCAGTTTGAAAGGACACTGAGATGCTTTTAAAATTGCATTGGTGAGATTTATAAGCACCTTAAATAAACTTAACCATCATTTAAGGCAACTTTTCAGAAATCGATAGAAAGTGGAGCACCAAATTATTCGTTCCCGCTGTCAAGCATGTTATGTTGGAAAAATCTCCTGTAATCAATTGCATTTTTAAGAACACAAGAGATCAAACATTCCAGTGGAAATGCACTTACAATTGATGAAGTACAAATTTTTGCAAAACGAACAAATCAGAGTAACATTTATGGCCCTAGAGGCACTTTATATAAAAGTCATTGAACTTTCAATTAACATTTAAGACTTGTCATTAGTCATTAATGTTATTGTTTTTATAGCATTTTTACTGTTTTTAACTTATCATTTTGTCTCATTTATACCTGATGACGATGTTAAGACATCAAAATATATTATTGTCAAAATTAGATTTTAATCAAAGCACCAAAATTTCTTCAAAGGTTCACAATATTTTTTACCAAAGAGATTGAAATGATATAAATAAGCTTGTTTAATTCCAAATGTTTGAAGAAATTTTTAGAAGTTCCAATTGTTATTTTGAAATATTCAAGGGGGTAAGATAGACATTTTGACAACCACTGCTTTTTTGCTTTAATTTAGAATCTTCGTTATCTTTCTAGCAAACATAAATTTTGCTTTTTTACCAATTTCATTTTGCTTCTGAATTGGAAGTTTTCTTCTTCACTTTCTTTGAAGTGTTGGTGCAGGTATTTGAGATTGAGTTGTTGTCATATGTCTATGTGTCTGAAAGAAATTTACCATGTTGTCTCCTCCAAAATTCTTTTCATTTCTAAATTGACTTGATTATAAAAAACACAACTTTTTTCCAAGAAAACTTTCAATATTTGGGTCGAACTTATTTTTTATTTTGAAAGCTAATTGAAGGGAGTCTGCATATCAATGATTTTTCCAATGACCTTTTCAAGTTTCATTATATTGAATAAATATTCTCTTTTAAAAGATGGAACAATCAGAATCAGCATCAGCATTTCATAATGTAGACCTTGGTGACCCAGTATCAGATGAAGAAACCAGTATGTCTTTTTTTTTAGCTGTACTTCTCCATGAGCTTTAGTTATTATTGAAGCAATATAGATTCGTCTTTGAATTTCCAAATAAAGATTAGCTGAATATAAAGGCGAAAACAAAACATACATTTGAAGACCTTTGTCATTTTAGATCCAATCATTAAGAAAGCGATGAATAATATTGCAATGTCCAGTGAAGCGATTTCATTATACAAGTCTGCTGTCAAGGTAAAGTTATAATGTCTTAATCTTTTTTTATGTGAGCATTTTAAGCGTTATATCTAAAATCATTGCTATTTAAATGGTTATTTTAACGGTTACTTAAGTCTAAATATTTTTCACACAATATTATAGGAACTAGAAGATGCGAAGATACTTGCTCCTAGAAAACCAATGACTAAACTTGAACAGGACTTTTGACATTGGCCAGCTATGACATCTGCTCTGGTACTTTCTTTTCTTTGGCTGTTAAGCTTGCTAGTGGGAAAACCTGTGTTTACTATTTTGAATCCGGAAATTTTCATGGTTTTATGGATGACGTGGGCTTGATAAAACTGCAAAAATCTTCGGGGAGATCCACATACCGATATGCTGCTATTCAGCCCAAGATATAATATTGAAGCGCAAAAGAAACATGAGTATGTTCCAAAACAAAAGATCAAAAGGTATAGTTTAAGCCTCGTATGTTATCAAGTAGATAGCTGAGTATTTTAGTCCTTAATCCTGCTTAATCTTGTTGTTTTTCAAATTAAGCCTATTGGTTATTGCTTCTCCAATCTGAATTATCAAATACTATCAACTAGAATTTCTTAGTTTATCAAGTCCTGAATCATTAGCCCGCGGTTGATAGTTGATATTAAAGCTATTCTTTTTACTTTACCCATTTAGACATTGACGTAAACATCTCACTTGATACTTGACATGACATTACTGATAACAAACAGGACATGACGAGAGTGGAAAATGTATGTACAACCTATGACGCTTCTTAATTACATTTGCACTGATAAACTAACTTCGTTTTGAACTTGTTTTTCCTTTACGATTATCTTAAGATCATCCCAGGTATGATGCGTTCAAAAGAAAAGTCTACGATGATAAAGATTCAATTGACCAATGTCTGAAAGTTTTGGCTGACAGCCTCTGGCAACAAGATGGCATCAAGATGCTTGGAGTCTTTGCTCTTTGCCTGAGAAAAGAACAGAAATGGAGAGACGTTCGTGATGAAAAAGATGATGAAAAACGTGATGAAAAAGATCGAAGTTCACAAAGGTTTCTTACTATGAGTAAAATATCTTTATTGTGTATATTCACAAGGTTTTATTTTGAGTTCAATTTCTTTTTCCTTTGATTATTCATAGACGTTGATTTGTACAACAAGGGAATATTGAATAGGGCTATTGATTAACATGTTAAAACTAAATTTTGTTAGAAGCTTGTATGGTTCATATAAAATATATATTCATAAAATATTTGTCGTCGTGGAAAATCTTTATTTCGCGGAAATCTTCCCAATGTTAATGGGTAAAAATGAAAATATTCCATCACAAACAATGCGTACTACAATCTATTAGTTTAATTTATCAACAACAGATATCGCAGTTCAACCCAAGAATGTTCAAGTTTGTGTTTTCTCTCAAAATCATAGCTTTAAGCTAACATTAAATACTCGAACGGTCAAATTAATGATATTACATCCACTGTTGCCATTAAGATTGTTTCGAATTAAAAAACTCCAGAATTCTAGGTTTTGAAGCTTTTCGAGCATTGAATCCCTAAGAAAGAACGAGAATAGAATTAATTAATGCTAGATTTTGCGGAGAAGAAAAAGCCAAAAAGCACCCTTCACAAACCTTCTCACCTCTAAATGAGCTGAACTTGAAAATATACTGGGTACTAAGGTATATCCATATTCATCGAGTGCCAAGGAAGCAATTATCTATGTTAAAAACAAAGATGGGCCCTAGCCTCCTGATAAAATCCTGAGGAAATTCGCATTTTTTCGTCGATAGCGTAATAAGGGCCGGCGTAAAACCCACGTTACCTTGAATCAAACCGAGTAACTTCAGATTTTGACAGTAATTGTTGACTATATGTTACAAAGGATGTTTCAATATATTATAATGATATTAGCAGATGACCTTGGTAATGGGACGGGATCTCTTAATATAATTAATACAAGCACACTGACCTTCACCAGGCACCTCAACAACCAAACAACCAGCTAACGACCACATATACAGTTTGTTAGTACCAGCACATAAAGCCAACCGGATTTCTTTCGGATCCCAGGAGAAGGCTGAAAAAATGAAAATACAACTGGTTGTTTTTAATTAGCAATCACCTGTAGAAAGAAAATATCCAAATTAATTTTCTATTACCGAATTATATTGTTGTTTAGAATCTTTTAGCACGATGTCCTTAAAATTAGGATATTATATGAAAATAGAGAAAATAATGCCAATAGAGTCCCAAGTAATTCAACTTACACAATTTTTGATAGAACTGCATATAAATCGATTATTATCGGTCGGCTCTGTCGAACAGAAATTTGCATAACTTCAACTTGTTCGGGCTGATGATTCGTTTTGTTTCTTAAAAACTTTTTTCCAATAATGCACTAAAAATAGAGGATTAAAAATTAAAGATTTCATCACAGGTTTTGCAGTCACTTAAATTGTTGAGAAAATCTTTTCCAATTTTTTCATTACGAAAAGTTCACTTCAAATGGTCCAAATAGGAATAATTATCATATTTATAGAATATTTTAAGATGAAGAGAAACGTAGCACAAAAAAAATCCACTAAATTAAAAAAATTTGAATCATTCCAATACAATAATCAAATCTCGTCAATACGAACAAAAGTAGAATCGAAACCCTAAAAAGGTCTTCCAAGTTCAAAAATCTAGGTATTGGTCAGAAACCCTCATTATCGTTAAAATGAAACAGTTTATCTTCAACGGAGCAGAAAAAAAATTATAAAAGTATATGATAAATTTCCTCGAAGCATATAAATTTTAAGCTTGGATTTCAAAAAGTACTATGTTCGTTATGGTACTTGTCATTATGGTCTAAAAAAATATTTAGGAACATTTAGGCCTGAAAATTTCGAAGAAAACGAGAAACTATTGTTCCCTACTCTCGGGTGCCTAATAAACGTACAGACCAAAATAAACGTACAGGGGAGAGAATAAAATTGGAATTAATAAACGTACAGGCCGAAATAAACGTACAGGCGAGAAATCAGAGCTAAAATAAGTAAACGTAGAGGCTAAAATAAACGTACAGGGAATAATCTACCAATTTTTGACTAACTAACTAAAGTACAGGTATATCTCTTATAGATCAATGACAAGTAGTACATAAGCAAAACTTTAGAATTTACTCGTGTAACACTCGAAATCTCCCACAATACTTTCAAATGTAATTAACGGCCTTTCAACATATCTTACTTGAACAAAAAATAACAATTTTTTGCCGTATGAATTGGGTGATATTGGGTGAAAATAAATAAACGTACGGGAGGGAATAAACGTACAGGCGGGAAAATTCTTCAGAATAAATAAACGTACAGTTCCTAATAAGGTGCGTACAGGCGGGAAATTCGACACGAAAAAAATAAACGTACATGTACGTTTATTAGGCACCCGAGAGTATGAACTGAATCAGATTAACTAGGGTACCTCAATTTATCGCCAATTAGCAATTTGATTGGCTAAAAACGCGCCAAAACTTTCTTAAAGGCTCGAAAAATATGACGAAAATCTAAACTCGAAAAATATATCATGTACCATAACTATTACTATTTGAAACATTAATTGTTCATCTTTTATAAATCTGCATTCTTTCTAATAATACCAGTTTCGATGAAACAGCAGGGTTCTCGAAAAGGTAGTAACATTTTCTCAAGAAAATTTTCGAGTTATGCAGGAATGATGAATTACTACTTATAGCCTAAAGAAGGAATCAGGAAAATGCATATCTAATATCAAATTTTGTAATAAAGCATCCGTTTTGTTTTCGAAGCCAGAAACTTGTGCGGTGGCCTTAGGTCTGCTGTATACAGACAGCTGTCAGCATAACAGTCAACTCTTGACTTGAAGGTTGTGTTCATTGTAAAGCCGAATTTCATTTTTAAGATGCTTTGTACTAGCACGCCAAACGCATAAACATCAGTCGAATAACTAGCACAAGACCCGTTGAATAGTTCGGGAGCCAAATGATTTGAACCCTGAAACTTCTTTAAGACTTCTTGTACATTGTTTTTGGTGGAATACACCCTGCATGAAAACGTAAATCCAACAATTCTAGGGGAACCATCTCTAACAATAACGTTGTCATTAATAAGATGGTTATGAATGACCCCTTTATCAAACAAAAAATTTAGTCCATCAGCGACTCCCTCGATGATGGATTTGAAATTTGAGATAGAACTTATGGAAATAGATTTTTGTGACATTTCAAAGAGACTCATGCCATACTCAAATTTCATGACATGAGCAAATATCCCGTTTGTGGGGACCAAACCAACTGTCGAAACCAAATTTGCGTGGCTTCCAACAAACTTTAGGAGACGATGTTCGTGACTTAGGACGGCTAAGCTCTGAAGACCGAAACTCTCTGGCTTATGTGTTTTCAGTACAACAGATTCTCCGTTGGAGAGGGTGACTTTTTTGGCAAAGCAAAACAGACCAGGAATCAACATCTTTCCTTCCAACCCTTCAAAAGTGGAGGGGTCGAGCAAATCGGAATCTTCTTGTTGTAATATGGCATCACCAGCATGGAAAGTATTAGAGAAAAGTGAGGCGTCTACCATTAAAGTAGAGCGCCTTTCACCTAGCTGTTCTATTATCTTCAAACGGGTGAAGGCAGCGTTTCGAAGGGTTAGAGATGCATTTTTCTCTTTAAGTTGCTCAATTGTATCCGCTTGCTGTCCATTTATTCTTTTTAGTCGTTCTATCCGCCTGACTTTGGTGTCTATTGGCGCTTCTTCCTTCAATGTGAATTTGAATCTTTTTCGAGTCCCAGTCTTAAAAAATTTCAAAAAGGAATTAAGTTTGAGATACTGTTCGGATTGTATTGCAAACCTTGCACTCTTGATTTTTGTTTTTAGTGGGTTTTTGAGCATGAGTTTTTATGAGGATAATTGGTATTAAAAAGAAAGAAAGGAAATCATAATAATTTGAGTAAAAACCTCTGTCTTTTCTATTTCTTCACTTGAATCTTCTGCGTATATTTCACTTGCATTATCGTCACTTATTTGGTGCTCAGTCGTCTTAAAAGGATGGAAAAGATAAAAGATCAATCTTTTATGAATATCATTCTTATGTACTGTATACTACTCTGCTGTCTTTATTACTGTAGAATACCTTTTGAATTTCATCAAAAATGAAAAAAATTTGCTTCTATATGATGGCCCTTGCCGAGCTAACAAGAGCTTTAAGAATACTGAAAACCTTTCTTTCTTCGTTTTCTTTGTCTATTGAATCTTCTGCGTCAGTCTCACTTGTGTTATCCTCACTTATTTGGTGGTCAGTCGACTTAAAAGGACAAAGAAGATTTTCCAAGCTGAAGTATTACTTTTTAAGGTGAATTTTATGGCAGTAAAATGTTGTAGATGTGAAAATTTTCTATTAAAATTCTTTCAAATTGATTAAAAATTATTTATCTTTTTAAGACTTTTAATTGAAAAATTGCAAATGAATGGGTGAGAATAAAAGTATTCTTGAATGAACATTGTTCCTGAGTACCTTCTGATTTGCATCTTTAGTTAAATCAAGTTTATCCACTTCTAAAGTTAAAGTAACCTATAATAAAGAATATTAAAAAATTCACTTAGCTCGGTCGTTACTTGACCTCGGGCAATATTTCTCAGTACAGCCCTCACTAACCGGTCATTATTGTATTTGTTAACCATTCCCTTCAGCTTCTATTGATTTTTTAGCGCTTTATTCAGAAAAATAGCGAAATAAAGCGAAAAGAACCAATTGCATTGCGCAAAAAGCCGTGTAGCCCGTTTCGAAAAAGTAACAATGTAGCTATCAACCTTTAGCGATGTGGTCAACTTTTAAGGAGACTGGTAATAAATTTAAAAGGAAAATTTTTTTCAACGACGGTATCGGAAACACGAGATTTTAATTTGTTGAAATCGTAATGTTTTTTTTGTTTGTTGCAGAAATAAAAATTATGAACTTTTTAAGTAATTTCTGACAAACTTAGGCAACTTGAAGAATAACAATTTAGTAGGATTTTTAACCTTGAATCGATTTGATAAATCTTCTCCAAGTGCTTTTAAAGCAATATCGACGTTAGAGCTTTCATCAATGAGTGTTTTAAATTTTTTCTAATTAAAAAAAAAACAAGACCTAATTAAAGAAAGCGAATAGACTTTTTAAGAAAACAGGTAAGCAAGTCATTGGAAAACGATGGCCCAAAAAAATCCCTTCATTATTATTTAAGAGATGTTGTATTGCAAATTAATAAACACTGACGAAGCACTCACAATTAACATTTTCCCAACTTTCTAAAAATTCCGAAAATGATTTGCACGTTTAAAACTTACCAGTTGTTTGATTTTGATATTGCCAAGTTTCTTTCTACGTTGGGCATACACTTTACCTAATATTTTTGGCTTGATCGTCGGATAAATTTGGTTAAACCATATTGCTAAATTGGAAAAGAATACCTTTTGAGTAGGCTTTTAAAGTAAATCGGGTACATTACAAGGTGTAGCTTAACTTTTCTAAAGGGAACGGGAAATTACTTTTTAAAGGAATGGCAAAGGAATTATGAACCCTTCTTTCAATAGGCAAATAGTTCTACACCATTTTGTTGTGTTGAGGTAAACAAGTTTTTGCATTTTTTGAATAACATTCTCCGTCGGTGTTTTGTTTTGTATAAGTGGTGATTGTATATAAATAACACTCTTCCGGAACATGTTGAATTGTATTATACACATCCTTGGACAGTAAAAGAATATGAAAGTGAACTAGAAAAGTTTGAGTTTGGTTCCCTGCTAATTTTTTTATCTCCTATTTTTTGAACAGGATTGCAAATGATAGACAATTTTACAGTAGATACTTTTCACTACCAAATGATATTGACCGAACCTTTCACAAATTTAAACATCAAATTTTGCTTGATATTTTGCATTTTACCCAACATTAAATCACACAATCTCTAAGGACTGATTTTACTTTCTTGTACGTCCATTTTAGTTTTACTTTCAATAGAATCGTACGTAATGCATTTACTAGATGACAGCTCTTTGTCATATAAATGAAAGATTGAACAAAGAATAATTTAAAAAGATTAAGTCTTATCCAAAAAATTAAGACAGGGGATTAACCACTATTAACATATCAATTTGAACAGGGCTTCATAATGCTGAGGTTTTGAAACAGGTTGCATTTATGAATGCAACATAATGACTTGTAATGATGACAATTAATACTCTGGGGAAAAACAAATGAAAGTATATTATTTTCAGAGATAAGAAAACGAAAGATAGGAAGGGTGTTATCATAAATTCTGGGTAACAACTATTTCCTCCGAACCTAAACATTTCTGGCCATTCTGGGTCATTAATTGAAAAATGTATAAGCAAAACAGACTTAAACTTACAAACTCCACAAATTTTAATTTCACTACCTAGTAAAATATCATGTCACACATAAATCAATACACTTATCATTATTTAAGAATAATCAACTCTAAACAATCCACTGCAAGAGTCAAAATATTGCCCTAAAACATATGTAGCTTCAGTTCACAAAAATCTTTAAATGTAAATAAGAGACATAATCGCCGAAATTAATCTGCATGCCATTTGAGTCTGAGGTTAAACTGAGAATGAAATCCATTAAAGTGTAAATAAAACACATCCTGAATTTGCAAAGAATCATCATATAAAATAAAGCTTGTTTGAATTCTTGGAATATTGTTTCAAAGCAAGTTACTGTAAGAGCTTCTTTCCCAAGAATGGGAGTGACAGTTATGTTATATATAACTCTCAACTTAATATAAAAAATTCAAACCTTCAAATAATTCTTCTTTTGTCTTGTTGTTATCTAAATTCAACTTATTGATCGCTGCCATTAGTCTTCTGTGCACCAAAATTTTTTGAAAATGACCAAAATCGAATATATATAGCTATTTTAAATGGGTGGATGGATGGCTACCAAATTAATCAATTTTTAACTGAAAAAAGCATGTAAAATTGAAATAGTCAGCATTTATTCTCTATACCAGGCATTTACTATCCAATATAATCGATAATCAGCTGTGAGTGAAAAATAATTGATAAGCAATCGATGGAATATCCAATATAATTGAATCTTGTGCATCAATCAGTGATCGATTATTTCTGAACTATTTATTATCTATCGATTACCTATTAATCATTTACACATACATAATATATCGATACACAATCAATGAGAAAATTAATAGATAAGTAGTCGATAAACAATCAAGCTTTGAAAAAATCTTGAGTATTGATTACCTATTGATTATATTGGATAGACATCTAATCCATTGCTTACTTATTGTTCACAGTCGATTATTGATTATATCAATTAATTACGCCTGGTATATACCTTTCTAGTATCCTAATAAATAGACCTTTTGCTAATCAGGATATAATTTCTAATGTCACAAAGAATGCAACCCCTCTGGCTCTTAGGGGGGGGCTAGAACCTAAAGTTCTGGCTGGGGGCTCTTTTTCCCTAAGATCAGGGGGGGCTACTTACTCAGGGGGGGGCTAACCTAACAACTTTTTCCAAGAACTAAGAAATTTTTGTTTGTACATTTTGGTATTTTGTTTGTGTAATAATGAAGTCGTACTATTGTACGTACGTACGTTTGTTGATTAGAATTTCAAAAGAAGACATTATACATTTGGTATCTCTTTCTCTTGTGTGGACATGCAAAATGAAGACCTTGCACTGTTTGAAATTTTTAAGCATAAATTAAAAATGTTTTTTGTGTTTTGGTAGGGGAGCTGTCCTTTTCGAATTTTGGTTGGGGCTAAATCTCAGGGGGGGCTTCAACCCCTCTGCACTCTATGTGTCACCATCCCTCATCTAATTCTGACACCCTTTAGAGCTGAAAATAATGACAGGTTGAAACTACTTTTCTTTGCTTCAGAGAGGAAATTTCCTTTTTCAACAAGTGATTCCAACTTTCATGTTTTTCCCTTCTCTAACTAACTGCAACATGGGTGTTGTCTAAGCCCAAAATTGTCGATTTTGGTTGGATATTATGGTGTACTAAGTGAGCACATTTTTCAATTTTTCACTTAAAATTTTAGGTTTTTAAAAATTCCGGAAGCCAAAAAATTAAAAACATTTTTTTCAAAAGTCAAAAAAAAAATCACAAAATTTTTTCTTCAATCAAGGCATGAAAGACATTTTAACAAACTTGGAAAATGATTGAGATATTTAACTCTTGAACGGTCGTTAATAATACGTACCCAGTAAAATGGTATCAAAAATGAGGAATTCAGTGAAAAAATTGCCAAATTTGGCATTTTTGGGGGTGGTATACACCAATTTTGAGGAGAAAATCAGTTAGTTGGAATAACTGCAAGGGTGGTGGTGTCTGTAGAAAATGTCCAAAATTGCAGTTACTCCACATAGTGTCAAGGAGTAACTGCAAGACCCCCCTGTCTCTAAAGAAGGGTGTCGAAATTAGATGGATGTCAATATTAGACCAACGTACGGTAAGTATATGCTTATAAACTATTCTAATATTTTTCTGACTTGTATGACTTGGGATATGTAAGGTGAGAAAAAACACCCAAAAATAACACCTTCGCTGCACAAAACCATGTTTTTCGTATGCTTCCAATGAAAAACATGGTTCCAATTGTTGAATACGATCGAATCTCAGTCGAACAGCTGATACGGTACAAGAGTGAATAAAATCAAATACAATTGAATCAATCGAATGTAATCGAACATAATTGTTACAATCAAACGGCAAATTCTGAGTAATATTCAATTGCATTTGACAATCGAATTGCAATTATTCAATTGCATTCAATTTATTCGGCGTTCGATTCGTTCGATTGACACCCCCTATTTTTAGAAATACAGTTGACGCTTTCTAATTAGACGTTCTACTATTCAATAGGCTCCCTTTATTCGATAAAATTTAAAGTCCCCGTCAACAAGAAACTCTTATAAACGACGCTCCCTTATTCGATAAGCTCCCTTATTCGATGAAAATCCAATTCCCCTGCCTTGAAGATCGAATTAGAGAGCGTCAACTGTAATGAATACCGTGAAGTTGGGTAACTTGCATAGGCCATAGCCCTCAAATGAATGACCTGGCTGGTCCTTAAAATACAAACTTAAATCAAAACAAAATAAAAATGGTAGAGTAGAACTGCGAGCAAAGCTGCGTAGTTCATTTGTTTTGAAATTTTGCTGCTTTGCTTGGTCAGTCATTTGAGGGGTATGCAAGTTAGCCTCCACTGATGCAAGTTACCCAACTTAAATCACGGTAAATGAATAATAATGTAAGTAATGAAATTTTCCCACTATCCACTATCAAATAATATTTTTTGTATTCAAAGATTGTTGTTCTCCCAAATGACTGAACGACTGTTGTACTAACTTTTCATATTCCATGTTAGTATCAAAATATTTGGTATCTTTCATTTAAATGCTTTCAAAACACAAAAAGTAGGTAGGCAAACAACAAAAGTTCAGTCCACAGTCCAGTGCTGCACACCACACACCCCCGTGGATGGCCTCTGCCAGAGCTCTATACCCCTGGGCCCTGGGTCAATCAAACCATTCATCATTCAGAAAATAAATTGATTATCAAAGATTTTGACTTTGATTAAAACTATATGTTCAAGTGACAAACGAAATCAGAGCAGAGCATTTGATTGAAAAAGCAGCAGTCCAGCAGTACAGTATGGCAACAAGCTGGCGCCATTTTGATTCAATCTTCGCGCGCTTTGTTATGATACGCTATACAAATGCAAGCGCTCACTTTAACTCATTGACCATATATGGAAAATACTCTATTTTTAGCACTTGCAGGATTATTTAGTTAAACGCCGTCCTAAACATTGAAAAAGAAATGGAAGAAGAAGGAGGAGGTTATACAGATTCTGACAGAAGTGAGTACAATCGAGACCGGAGAGGAGATCGAAGGGATCGTGGTGGGAAAAGAAGAGATCGAAGACCAAGGGACAGATTCAGAAGAGAGAGGGATAGGCAGGTAAAAAAAATTTCTTTTTAAAGTTTTCATCTATCTGAGGCTTATATGCCCAGACGATTTCAATCGAACGGAATCGACGATCGAACCAGTCGAACCAAATCGAACGCAATCGACCGATTGAAATTCGATTGTGGAACGCAATCGAATCCCAATCGAATATTACCGCAATTTTCAGATTCAATTGATATTTCAATTTCAATTTGTTTATCTTTATGATAGTACGAACGTTAAATACAGTTAGGAACATTTGGTGAGTTCCTGTACACGGCCGCAATCAAAAAAATCATAACCATACTCATAAAAAAATTGTGTTTGTGTCTTTTTTTGCTTAGATGATATAGCAAACATAGCAAGTATAAGCAGACTGTGCCTTTAATTGGCTGTAAAAAAATTATGCGTCGGTAGAAATTTCTTCAACTTTCAACAATGATAGAACAGACCTATTTAAAAAAAATTAACCAGCGCATTTTTCATCTTTCTACTTCTTCATCTTCCATGAAGCTCTCAAAGTCAAATAGAATTAAGCACATAAGATATTCTTATAATTGTGAAATGTCATTCGCGCTTTCGCTACGGTGGAGTGCATGACGTAATTTACGCTGCAACAAACTCGCCTTCTGTTGGCTGATCATATTGGGCGTTTTGGCGTTACCACCCTCGAAGCAGCGGGCGCCTTCATCATTCCGCAACTCTGTCCACCATTTTAAATGAGTTAACAATAGATCTAAAAGGGCTCCCTCATCAAGAAAGATCATTTGCTTTGGTCTCCGGCTTTGGGAAGTAGTAATGTTTTCGATTGTTTTCGATGGAAAATGGTAAGAAACTTAAGTTTACAAGTGTCATTCAGTTTTTGCTGGCTGATAGAATGGCAGGATCCTGGATGGTTTCCCTAACTGAAATATAAATACAAGTCTGGGAATAAAAATATCCTATATGAGGATTTCTAAGTCATTCACAGTTAAGTCTTAAAAACCTAGTACAAGACTAGTACAAAAAACAACAACAAAATAAAATTAAAAACTATGGGTAAAGTCAGCAAAATACCAAGTATTTACAGTAGTGTGTAGTAAAAGAGAAAACACTTTAACGAAAGAAAAATTTTTTGAATATTAAACTTTAATTAAAGGATTACCAAAATTGAAAACATGATGCATGAAAACTATAAGCGATAAATGTAGAGAAAATAAAGAACAAACCCTATTGACAACATATACATTATATACATTAAAAACTCTAATTTAATCCAATTTCCCAAGCTCTTTTTTCACTCTTGTACCGTATCAGCTGTTCGACTGAGATTCGATCGTATTCAACAATTGGAACCATGAAAGATGAAAAAGCTGAAAAGGAAAGACTTGCAGATTTGTAGTATTTTCCTTGATTCCAAAATTGTGGTGCATAAAACATAAGCGGATGAAAAGATTGATCATAATGGATGGTAGCAACATTATTCTTAGAATTTTTTCTTGATATTCAGTTAGAAACACTAGCGTCCCGCCAAAATGCGTATCAAAGATTAATGCTGCGAAAGCGCTATTTCGTTTACTTGACTCTCAAGCAAAAAAATGCGCCGCAAAACTTCTAAAGGGATTCATCAAAAAATAACCCGGCGCTTTTTAATGAAATTAACATTTTCAAAAACTTTGAGAAATTGCCTAAAATTTGAGCCATAGATGAAAAAATTTGAGCCAAGCCAAACTTGAAAACTAATTTGAAGATCAACTTCCCAAGAAAAAGATCTACGGGGGAGGCGGAACCCACCTAGATCCGCGCACCACCGGATAGGCTTTTTCCCGGAAATCTTGCCGGACCTTAAACAATGACCCATTTACATGTGCGGAAATATTTTTACTTTAACGTATAAACAAGGCCTTAAAAATTGAAGCGCTGTCTCGGGAATTGAATGACAAATTTTGGTTGGTTGATTTTGGCTGCTGCACGTTTTATTTTGTTTCAAACTTTCAAGTTTTAATTAATTGTCTTGCGAACTTGATTCAGTTAACTCTCATCCTTGTTGTGCAAATGCATCCTGTAGATGACTGATGTTGTTTTTTCTGAAAGCTAGATTTCCTAGTGTGACTAACTGATATTAAACTGTCTGATTTAAATCTTTGAAATAGATTAACTAAAGCTGAAGGGATGTTATCATTTAAATACTGATGGACAAGTTTACATGATTCCAATTTAAAGAGTTTATCAGCAGTTAGAGGGTTGAATTTATTGTTATCAATGGATGGACATACATGATCAATATATTTAATGCATTTAGAAAGGGTTTCATTAATGATATTTAAACCATAATGTAAATATTCGATTGCGTTCAATTAATGTTCGATTGCGTTCAATTGATGTTCGATTGCGTTCAATTGATGTTCGATTGCGTTCAATTGCGTTCGATCGTCGATTCATTGACACCCGGATTGTTCATCGCATAATTTCTATGGGAAATCGAAAGTAATTTCATTCGGCTTGTGATGTTTGAGAGCTTGGATGTAAGGAAGCTGCAAGAATAAAGCCAGACGATCTCAATCGAACGGAAGCGACGATCGAACCAGTCGAACAACAATCGAACCAATCGAATATTACCCAGAATTTTGACGTTCAATTGAGATTCGATTGCGTTCGACAATCGAATTTCAATCGGTCGATTGCGTTCGATTTGGTTCGACTGGTTCGATCGTCAATTCCGTTCGATTTGGTTCGACTGGTTATGCTTATCTGCAGTCTGATCACGACCCATTATCAGTCAGGGAAATCCCTCAATTGCGGTATACTGCAATTGCGGTATACAGCAATTGCAGTAGTTTTCATTTGTGGTTAGCCTACAAAGGCTTAACAGTCTAAACTTAAACTCCTATATCAGGATTAGAAACTAAACTAGGCTAGTTAGTCCAGTTAGGAACATTTGGCGAGTTCCTGTACGCGGCCGCAATCAAAAAAATCATAACCACACTCATAAAAAAATTGTGTTTGTGTCTTTTTTTTCCGTTTTTTGCCTAGATGATATAGCAAACATAGTAAGTATAAGCAGACTGTGCCTCTAATTGGCTGTAAAACAATTATGCGTCGGTAGAAATTTCTTCAACTTTCAACAATGATAGAACACACCTATTTAAAAATAATTGACCAGCGCATTTTTCATCTTTCTACTTCTTCATCTTCCATGAAGCTCTCAAAGTTAAATAGAATTAAGCACATAAGACTTTCTTATAATTGTGAAATGCCGTTCGCGCTTTCGCTACGGTGGAGTGCATGACATGTTCTGTTGGCTGGTCATATTGGGCGTTTTGGAGTTACCACCCTCGAAGCAGTGGGCGCCTTCATCATTCCGCAACTCTGTCCACCATTTTAAATGAGTTAACAATAGATCCAAAAGGGCGCCCTCATCAAGAAAGATCATTTGCTTTGGTCTCCGGCTTTGGGAAGTAGTAATGTTTTCGATTGTTTTCGATGGAAAATGGTAAGAAACTTAAGTTTACAAGTGTCATTCAGTTTTTGCTGGCTGATAGAATGGCAGGATCCTGGATGGTTTCCCTAACTGTAGTCTTACCTCTTTTATCTTTTCCTTTACAACAATACAATGCTGACAAGTTGACACAACACGTGTGTACATGTACATTGACAAGTAATCCCTGAGAGAAGTTTATATCGAAATCTGCAACAAAAACGGAAGTGGTCTCTTCTACTGATTGCTTCCCAGCGCTCTTTCCAGTATGGACCTAACTCTTCATACAAAAATTACGGGAAACGCATATTTGGACTTTGTACCCTCATGCTGCACACAAGCACTTAAGCCAAAGTCCCGCAAAGATTGGACAAAAATCAGTATCACCCTGACGTCACTCACGCGGCAAATTATACGCTCGTTATTTGTTAATCTCATCGGGCGATAGGCGGTTAGGCGGCGGGCGTTCTCTAATTCTCCAATTGGCATCCAGTCCTTTTAAATGAAAACAAAAAAGTTAAAAAGGGCGCGCTATCAGTGAAAGTTATCGTGACATGTTATAACAGAAAGTATGATTGATAAACTTGGTGGAGTTATCAAAACAAATTTGTTGTCAAAGAGATTTAACAGTAACAAGTGAAAAAACAGGCCAGATATCAACATTCCCATGTTTCAACCAATTGTCCCAAGTTAGAGCAATTGACGGTACGGAAAAGATATTTTGTCTGTGCGTTATTAAAAAGATATGATCAATTATGTACAAAAATTGCCTGTTTTCTCCTTGAATCTTGAATTCTGTTTCTTGAATATACTGCAATTGCGGTATGAAAGCTTGAATCACTTATTGAAAAAGGATTAATCCTCTCTGACCATTAGCTGATAAAATGGTGTCGGATTTAGAGGAGGGATGTCGACATTAGACCAAGTAACGGTACTAACTTTTTTTTATAATACTAACTTTTTTATATAAAATATCAACTTTTTTTATGATATATACCAAGTTTTGCCTCGATTACCGTTACTGTATGATCATTCAAGTGTAGAAAGGGTTTCTCGGCCATATACAATTTCCTCTGAGACTCTGTTTCTATAAATTAACCCCTGTATGCACGCATACGCAAATGACTATACCCCTTGTTATGAACGTACTTTTTTTATTCACCCCCCTCCCTCGGTTGAGGAAAATTTCGAATTCAAATTGTTTGGTTCGAACCTTTATTTCATACATGAAACTCAATGTCTATTAAGAAACTTTTTCTTTTCCTTGAGTGTGTATAAGAAACGTAAAAGTCGACAAAAAAACAAGCAAAATAGGCTATGAAAAATTTTTCTCTGTGTTACATTTTCCTTTGGCCCCTCCCCTCCCCCTGTACGCAAGCATACGCTTTTGAGAAGATCCCTCTCCCCCTTAGTGTGTACGTACTATGTGGACGGCTCCAAGTAATGTCATGACAAAATTATTTTCAAAAGATTTTTTCATAAAGGTGCAGGTCTCAGATAACTGATTATCATGCGTTTCGAAAGTTGGTATTATAAAAAATTGGTATCATAAAAAAAGTTAGTATTGAAAAAAAATTGGTAATAAAAAAAAAATTGGTATTAGAAAAAATGTTAGTATTATAAAAAGATTGATATTATGAAACAAGTTAGTATTATAAGATAAGTTAGTGTTATAAAAAAGTTTGTATTATAAAATAAAGTTTTGGTTACTATAAAACGGTTGAGGAAAATTTCGAATTCAAATTGTTTGGTTCGAACCTTTATTTCATACATGAAACTCAATGTCTATTAAGAAACTTTTTCTTTTCCTTGAGTGTGTATAAGAAACGTAAAAGTCGACAAAAAAACAAGCAAAATAGGCTATGAAAAATTTTTCTCTGTGTTACATTTTCCTTTGGCCCCTCCCCTCCCCCTGTACGCAAGCATACGCTTTTGAGAAGATCCCTCTCCCCCTTAGTGTGTACGTACTATGTGGACGGCTCCAAGTAATGTCATGACAAAATTATTTTCAAAAGATTTTTTCATAAAGGTGCAGGTCTCAGATAACTGATTATCATGCGTTTCGAAAGTTGGTATTATAAAAAATTGGTATCATAAAAAAAGTTAGTATTGAAAAAAAATTGGTAATAAAAAAAAAATTGGTATTAGAAAAAATGTTAGTATTATAAAAAGATTGATATTATGAAACAAGTTAGTATTATAAGATAAGTTAGTGTTATAAAAAAGTTGCTATTATAAAAATAAATTTAATATTATAAAATTGAAATTTGGTATTATTAGAAAGAATTTGGTATTA
This sequence comes from Clytia hemisphaerica, assembly GCF_902728285.1. Classification (NCBI taxonomy): domain Eukaryota; kingdom Metazoa; phylum Cnidaria; class Hydrozoa; order Leptothecata; family Clytiidae; genus Clytia; species Clytia hemisphaerica. The sequence continues at coordinate 1,252,566 of NW_027103638.1, read as the reverse complement.
TATAAAAAAAGTTTGTAAAAAACCCATGATGTTTTTGCTCGTATATTTTTGGGTCATGTTCAGGCCAAAACATGAGTCGTGGCTAAACTGTCAGGCTTTTATTTTTCAATAGTCTTCAATTTTTTATCTTCAATAGTCTTTTCAATCTGTTATCTTGCTTTAGATCAAAATGCAGAGAGCATGATGACCAATTTGTGTGGTTTGATTTCATAGGAAAATATGCAGAACCTATTTAAGTAACTTATATGAGAAGTCATATAATAGGATGATTAAAAGCTCCAACATTAAAACAATGATGCTAGTGTCGTTGTTTTGATTCTGGAGAGTTGGCTGGAGTTTTTAAATATTAACTCAGCATGGCATTGTGATAAGGAAAAGAAGAGCTTGACCATTTTTAAGCTAGGAAGATCTTTTAGGAGCGAAAATAGGTACTTTTTTATTTCCTTTTAGGCAACTAACTTTCCTTCAGCTAATTAGATTGTTTGGAATAGAAATATTTTAGTCAAAAAGTGGGAATTAGTTTGATCTGGCAGTCTGGGTCTGTCTAGTTCTATTGGATTATTACATATAACATTAGTACATTTTTGTGATTTCAAACATAAAGGATAAAATGTAAAAAATAAGGTTGAAAGCACAAAAGTAGGTGTAGACTCAAGATATCAAACCCCATGAATGAGCAAGGACAAGATGATGCTTAGTTTAATTAGGGAATTGCAAGAGTTATATGGGAAAAATATTTGTAATTATGGAAATTAAAAACAATTTTTAAGATAAATATTTTCATATCAAAATGTAAGTTACAAATTAGTTAAAATATAAAATTATCCATGCCAAGGATTCGAGGATGATTAGGCCAGCAGTGTTAAGAAAAGAGAAGACACGTCACAAGAATTCTTGAGTCTGACAAGAGACAAAACATAGGAAGACTAGAAATCAGGTGTAAGGAATCACAAGACACAAAAGGGACTAGGTATCTCAGGACATTATTTACATTGTTGCAATCACTACGCAGGTACTTTCACTGGTGTATATTAAGTGGTTAAAAACATGGTAAAGTTTCTTAGGAAAGGGTGAGTTTGAAAATTTATGGCTGAAAGAGAAAAGAAAAAAATTTTTAGGGACATTTTTCATTGCTGAAGAACCCCTGAACGATTCTGGTCATGAGGTAGACGTTATAAAGATATTAACTATGTTACGTCTTGATACACAAAGACTCGTGGTAACGATTTAGCATACTATAGTACAGTCAAACATAACAAAAATGAGGCCTATGCCTTTCTTTGGGTAGGCTTAGTGTGCCTCTCTCTCTCTTAGTTAAACATAACACTGTATATACCTGCTGACCTGGAATTAATATTTTTGTTCTTTTCTTCAGGACAGTGAAGGGCATTCACAAAGCAATGAGTCTTCATCAATCAAAACACCAATCATTTTGGCCAAGAAATCAAGTCAAGCAGTAAAAGATTACTTTTTTACGAGTATAGCTATGAAATTGGTTGATGGTTGTTTTGCTACACAATTTTAAAGGCTTTGATTTGAACATCTTTTTTTTACAAATTTTATTTTAGTTTTGGAAACTTATTTCTTGATAAATAACTTTTACCCTTTTCCTCTAGCTGGCTTCAGAGTCACAGAAGAAAGACTCACCCACCATTCTAGGCATTCAGAGAAGGTCAGTGTTAAAAATTCAACATCTGATAATAATGAGGTTTTGAAGAAAAATGAAAACCTGATTTCATGATATCAGAACCTGTCTCGATAAAAATATGTTCCGTTCTTTTTGTTTTGACAATCAATAATAAAATTATATGAGACTGGTGTGTTTGGTGGCGCTTATGCACTCGGAAAATGAGAGTTTCTTAACTTTATATATGTTAATTAATTAATCACAATGTCATGTTGGTTAATCAAAAACATGACATAATGATGACAAAGAAAAATTAGTAAACACTTGTGGATTCTTAATCATTCAACATGATATTAGGATTAAAAAAAGGAATGGACATGAATGGATCATAAAGAAATGTCTGATTGATTCGCAAATAAAATTTTCCTTTCAAATGCGAATCCTCTACGGTGCGACCTTATGAAAAGTTCGAAACTATTCATATAATTATTCCACAGGGCCAGTGAATCGACCACTTCAAGCAGCCCTGGCACCAACACACCCTCCTCCAGCACCAAACAAACATACGAAGGATACACCTCTTACCAACGACAAAGCAAATATGAAAATAAAGCAGACATCAATTCGCCCTCTGTCACCACCACACATACTTCGCATGGTAAGCGTATTGTGCACTGACGTCAATATTTTTTTTCGATTTATATTGTAATTGCAAGGGGGGGGTTTGTACTTTTACGGTGTGACGGGATTGGTCCTTTTTTAGTACGGTATTACGGGATTTGACGAAAAAAGAGACGGGAAAACGGTATTTTAAAATCAGACAGTGACGGTATTTAGGTACATTTTTGCCCTGTACAAGCCGGTGTGACGGTGTTATTATTTTTTCAATTTTCGGGATTCCGGGATTCAGCAAAAATTTTGACGGGAACACGGTATTTCGAACCCCTACAACCCCCCCCCCTGCAAGGGGTGATTTTTAGAAACAAGGGGTAACTTTCATTTCCTCTAAACTAACAATCTTCGTCAGTGATATAATGTCATGAAGATATGAGCCCTCCCCTTCGCTTTTGTTACTCTTAGGTGCCAAATAAACGGGGGGTTCGAATAACGGGGGGGGGGGGGTTGGAAAATTTTTCAAATCAAATAAACGGGGGGACCTCATTACCGGGGGGGGTTGGAAAATGGACTTTTAAAAACCCTAAAAAGGGTCAAAATAGACTAAATTTAGGCTTTTTAGAGTAAAACAAGAAACTTTCCTTTTGGGAGCTGGGAATTTTTTCAATAATTAATAAATGGGGGGGTCCTAATAACGTCCGGGGGGTTGGGAAAAAATCGAAAAATTAACAAGCGGGGGGGGGCGTTTATTTGGCACCTAAGAGTAACTGGCTAAAACAGAATGGAAACCAGCCATGTTGTAACTTTTTGAAAATCATAAACCTGAAAACTTTATGGTCTTTGGAGACTATGAAAGACATTGAAAGCTACCCTACAAACAGACTTATTAAATCAACCACTGTGCTCTTTCATTACTCTTTCAGAGTATTGAATGTGTGGCGCTAAACTATTCATAACTGTAATTTTAAAGACGATTTACAATTTGTGAAATCCAAATATGCCCATTCATTTAGTTTGTCTTGTATCTGGTATTTACTTACTTATTTTTATTTTCAGACTGTACTCAGCAATACACTCTTCTCGAGATGCATAAATTTATTGTTGTCCTCGTTTTCAAACAGATTTCATTGCTATGAAATTATACATTTAAACCAATTTAAATTCCCAAAAGGCAAACATTAATTCTAAAACAAGAGTATTTGAATTTCAAAATGTTTCATGAGGTGTAAACAACACAATTATCATTGTGAATATGTAATTTTATAGCAATGAAATCTGTTTGAAAACGAGGACAACAATAAATTTATGCATCTCGAGAAGAGTGTATTAGTTAGTTAGACGCTTTCAAGTGTCCCATCTGCCGTCTTAACTTTTTAAATAGCTTTCCTTTGTAAAAGTTTTTTTTAACTTTTAGCGGAGCATTACACACTGAGTGGGTTGGCTGCATTAAGGTTGCCATCAGAAGTTTTACCGAAAGAATCAATAAATGTGATCGATGGATCTTTCCAGTGGAGTGATAAAGCATTCGAGGTTTACTTCCATAAATTCAACAATAATATTATAGAAACACCCACAAGAAAAGATGAAGAAAATAATTAGATAGAGAAATAATCTGCTGATTTGAATATTCTGTATTAATTTGTATTTGTATTATAAGCACTAGTTAGCTGACGTTCTTCTCAAAATTTGACGATCTATATTTAGGAAATGGTATTAATCTTTACCCGCGCTTCCTTTAAATCCTTTTCCGTTTGATAAAAAATAAAGATGTATTTTTTTATTTGAAAACCTTTTTTTATTCAGAGTTTGTTGGACCAGACGGATTACGTGGTTGTAGGGTGCGTGGGGATGCAAGGTGCCGGAAAATCTACCCTTATGTCCCTCATTGCTGGTCAGAAAGTTCAATCCATTGAAAAAACGTTAAGTTTATAACATTCTTTTCTGTTCGTGTTGTGGTGCTTTAAAGATAAGACCTTGAAACAAATATTATCACTTTTTACTTTGGACAACATATTAATGAAATGAGAGCCTATTTATACTTCTTCTTTAACTAATATAAACAACTTTTGCCTGATTGGAGTTTTTAGTGTGAAGCTCAAAGACTCCTTTCGTGTTTTGGAAGTAATACGTTTTGATAAATATTGCTATACTGTTATTCAACTTTTTTTTAGAATCGTTCTTTTTTTTTAGGAGGTTAATATTTTGTCCTCAAAAGAAATCTGACTGGGTAAGTTCGCCAATGTTTGTTAAAAAATCTCCCACTCAACCAACTTCTTGCATTTTTTTTGGAGGGAATGTAAGTTGGTTTATCAGATCAAAATGATAAGTAGCATCTCCACATGTTTTGCCCGAAATATCTAAATCCACTACTTATGAATTTACAGGAAGATATTTTTCACACCTTGTCAATCTCAAGTCAAACACACCTTCCCAGCCACCGGTCCATATAGCTAAGCACTCACTTACTCCTCAAGGGTAAGGACTATTCACGTCACGGAGAATCTGCAATGAAAACGAATGGAGTTCTTGATACTTTGGTGCACTTCCCTTTCCAGTTATGATGGAAAGTTTCTTCAACACTTCACATTAGTAGATCAATCTTTCTGACTTTTCTTCAGGAGAAGTGTATTCATCGCACGGTGGGCGTTGATGTTTACATCACTCGCGAACGAATGATCCTCCTCGATACTCAGGTAACTCTCTAATAACATCCCCGAAAAACTTATTACTGTGATGCATGTATTCACTTTATGAATTTTTGCTGCTGTGGAGCACTGCCGATGTTACTCGCGTAACAAAAAATCTGCTTTTCTCGAAATACACAATATGTTTGAATCATGGTAAAAAATTACACGCTTTTTTTTTATAAGAATAGTGTACTTTGGATGAGGGTCAAATATTCTTAAGAAAGTGCCAAAATTGAGGGTGAAATATTCTTAACGTATTCTTACTTTTTTGGACTTTTAAGTGAACATTTGGGTTAAAATTACATTTTTTCCTCAAAGCTTTAATTTATCTCTAACAAAGAAAGCAGTTTTTTCTGTTAACCAAATACGAAATGACTGTATTCTTATCAAATTCTGTGAAATTCACCCTAGACGGTGTTCTTAGGGTATTCTTACGATTTCGCCAATTTTCAAATAGGAGATATTCTTATAAAAAAAGCGTGTATTCTATGAAGGTTGGTTTTAATAATGGGGACGTGAAATATGTTCGAAAGATTCTAATTATACTTTGGTGTACAAAATTCACAATTTTGGCGATTTTTGGCCTCTTTGGTGAAAGTAACAAGGAAATTCGTGAAAGTGTATGCACGCAAAAAATTATTTAAATCTTCAAAACTTTCCTGATGATTATGAAATACCTCCCAGTATATTTTTGAGCCTTAAACACCTTCTGAAAGGTAAGAACGGTCGTTCTTCTCTCGTTCCAGCAATTTCTGTCACTATTAAACCGACTTTAGTGTAAAGCTCTATTTTATCCAAAGAATTGCGAAAGTTTTCTGCTCTCGAAACATATTTTCCTAAACTTCCGTTTTTTACAGCCGTTGATGAGTCCGTCGATGCTGGAGCAATATTTGAAGTACGATCGGAAAGTGCCTTCAGAATATTCGACAGCGGAGATTTGTTTGGAAGTACAGGCGTTGCAGTTGATCAGTTTCTTATACACTGTCTGTCATTCAATTCTCGTCGTGCAAGATCACATGATGGACCTCAACCTTATCAAGTAAGGGCTAGTAAAGATCATAACACACATTTTTTCTCAAAGCTTCAAAATTTCAAAGTAATTGAAATCTTCCAAATTACAAAAATCATGCATATTGAGGCTAATCAAATACGCTTACAAGAAAATGTGTCTCCAATCTCCTTGTGAACACACTTTCCTCTATGGATGGAAACCTTCAGGTTCACAGAGTTTTAATATTGCTTCAAACATTCTCCTTATATTTTTAACTTTTCATTCGGAACACCGTTCTCACAGGAGAAATCAATCAACATTTTATCGTTATAATGTTTGTTTGACCTTCAAAATTTTTTGTTGTCTCCAAGGTTTTCCATCTCCTAACATCCTATTCTCTACATTCAGACACTGTTTCTAAAAGTTTCTCTTCGTTCTTTGATTTGCAGTTTGTTGAAATCGAGTGAGATGTTGAAGCCTTCTACAATCTCACACAACAGTGCACAAGACGGATCCAAGTAAGTCCTGTGTTGTCTTTCTATGATGAGATTATTAAGATGTAAGCCGAATCAAGACTGGATTTTTGAAAGATCACGTGCTCACTCTTTAATTAAATGAAGAACAAAATTTCACCTCGAGAAATTTAGAACACTTCAAATTACTGGCAAAAAATATTTTTCAAATGCATTAACTTTGACTGCGATTCTTATTGAGGAGGCTTTTAAAAGAATTACCCAGGCTGTCCTGTGGCAGTCCTAGGTGGACCAGGGAGTGGCCAGTTCATCTATTTTCTCATTCAGTCAAATGTCTGAAATATTTGCTCAATTCAAGTACCGTTAAAAAAAAAAATTGTTGAGAACAAGGAGACGAAATTAGGATGGAAATTCATAATTATACCCTGTTTTACCAATTCTCAAAATTGGTGTTGTGGTATGCAAAAAATTCTCGAAATCATATCTGTAAAAGTTTCAAGGTTCAAAAATCCATCTGGTATACGTTTCTTTTTTTAATTTTTATTCAGCAACAATTCGGATGACCTGAACAATGAATTCTACCCTCATCTTGGTAAGTTGTCCGTCCAGCCGCCCGCCCGTTCGCCGACACGTTCGCTCTTTCGTTCGGTTCATCTTCGCATACTTTTGTCAAATAAAAAATGAAATTGTATTAAATTTAGAAATTTCAACTTAACGAAGCACTGTTAACATTTCTCGTTCACTTTTCAGTGTTTGTCTACACATCATGTGACACGCGGTCATTCGAATATGACGTCATCAAATCCACCTGTCAGGTTACGTGGAAGTTGTTTGAAAATTCGCGTCTTCATGTCCGTGGTGAGTCTCGAACGGTTTTGTTTTTGTTTTGTTTTTAGTTGTTCGAAGGTTTTTTCACGCATCGAGTCGCCGACAAATAGTTTCAAAGTAAAGTTTATTCCCAGGTTAAAGTTTTTTTCTGTACATTGTTTCTTGCAGGTGGTCCTTCCATGCTTCGTGCACCACTATTGAGCTTACACGAAGCACCGACATTGATGGAAGGGTTGGATGACGTCAATCTTTACTTCATTCCTTCGCTCTTATCATCAAAAGATGAGGAAGATTATGAAAACCAGTTGACGTATCAAGGCTTCCCTTCCTCCCAAACAATCATCTCACTACTCCGCCAACAACTCTCCGCCCTTCCTCGAACGCCCTTCACGCATCACGTGCTTTCGGAGAAAAACTGGTAAGCACACTCTCTTATCACTTTTCTACGAACTAAAGTGGACAGAGCTTCTACTATAGAAGACCTTCTTTACCCTTAAAATTGGAGGAATGTGTTCATATATGCGTTTCAAAATAGGTCAAAATACAAGACTTACAGCCCTAGCTCTTGACCACTTTATTTAAAAGGGCATAACGGAAGACTTTTAGAAAGATTATGAAATATTTCAATAAAAAAAGAAAAAAGCAAAATCAATTTTTTCGAAACAGAGTTGATGATTGTATAAAGGTGGACACTTCTAGATAACAAATCGAGGAAATTTCTTAACAAGTTAAAGATTAAATCAGAGACACCGACTGTGTTTCATTATGATAAACTAAATAAGACACCTTTGATCGTGTAATTCAATCATTGCTGTTGTTTATCGCTGTTGTTGATCGTTGCATTTTCTTTTTTGGTAGGTTTCATTACGCAGCTCGCACGTGGGAAGCGGTGAAGAAGTCCAACCTCATCGCCGAATACCATCGCCTATTGACCAATTAAAATCCTTTCCAAATCTTGTTTTTGTATATATCGTCTACTTTTTGTTGGAGTGTCGAAAAAGTTGGAAAACTGAATTTATTATTTTCCTTGTATACTGTTCCATGTAATGTACCAGCATCTTATGTAGGATTTGAAGCAATACAGTAGAGTCTCTTTTACTCGAATCTTCATAACTCAAATGTCTTCTAACTCGAACAGGTGTTGTGATCCCTTAAGTTAACAATGCCTTATAAGCCTTACTCCATAACTCGACATTTCCTAAACTCGAACAAATTTGTGTTCCCCGTGCGTGCTCGAGTTATGGATATTACACTGTATTTTTTACGTAAATTGAATCGGCTGCGATTCATCCAATACTACAATGGACCAAGCACCTGGTACGTGGCCATGTTAACATATGCTTTCAAGAAACCATGAAATTCCTTTTTCGAAAAACTGAACAAAATTTTCCTCGTAGTTAAGGGTCTCTCAACTAAAATAAAATCTATTGCGCCAGCATGCAATCAATGTGTACCAATTGTCCAAGCTACTTAATAAAATTCCTAAATACAACATATAATCACTCTATGTTTTCATTTTCAAACGAATCTCGTTCTTTGTCAAATTAGCACATCAGTTAAATTACAGGCGAGAATAGCTTTTGATATTAGTTTGAATTAGATTATGCATTCGTGCTCGTTGTAAAGATAATAATAATGTAAACATCTTACGAAAAAACATCTCAAATGATGAAAACGACAATCAAAAGCAAAAACAAAAGACATGAGCAAAACAACCCTGTGTTTGCCTAAAATGATCTCAAGGAAAAAGGTTTTCCGTCTTCAGGATATTTCCTGTATATTAGAAGGAAGGTGTTTCTTTTTACTTTAGAAGGTAAACTGTTTCTTGTATTTTTGAAGGAAAATATTTCCTGTATATTAGAAGGAAGGTGTTTCTTTTTACTTTAGAAGGTAAACTGTGTCTTGTATTTTTGAAGGAAAATATTTCCTGTATATTAGAAGGAAGGTGTTTCTTTTTACTTTAGAATGTAAATTGTTCCTTGTATTTTTGAAGGAAAATATTTCCTGTATATTAGAAGGAAGGTGTTTCTTTTTACTTTAGAAAGTAAACTGTTTCTTGTATTTTTGAAGGAAAATATTTCCTGTATTCAGAAGGAAGGTGTTTCTTTTTACTTTAGAATGTAAATTGTTTCTTGTACTTTTGAAGGAAAATATTTCCTGTATATTAGAAGGAAGGTGTTTCTTTTTACTTTAGAATGTAAATTGTTCCTTGTATTTTTGAAGGAAAATATTTCCTGTATATTAGAAGGAAGGTGTTTCTTTTTACTTTAGAAAGTAAACTGTTTCTTGTACTTTTGAAGGAAAATATTTCCTGTATATTAGAAGGAAGGTGTTTCTTTTTACTTTAGAATGTAAATTGTTTCTTGTACTTTTGAAGGAAAATATTTCCTGTATATTAGAAGGAAGGTGTTTCTTTTTACTTAAGAATGTAAATTGTTTCTTGTACTTTTGAAGGAAAATATTTCCTGTATATTAGAAGGAAGGTGTTTCTTATTACTTTAGAAAGTAAACTGTTTCTTGTATTTTTGAAGGAAAATATTTCCTGTATATTAGAAGGAAGGTGTTTCTTTTTACTTTAGAAAGTAAATTGTTTCTTGTACTTTTGAAGGAAAATATTTCCTGTATATCAGAAGGAAGGTGTTTCTTTTTACTTTAGAATGTAAATTGTTTCTTGTACTTTTGAAGGAAAATATTTCCTGTATATCAGAAGGAAGGTGTTTCTTTTTACTTTAGGAGGTAACTGTTTCTTGTATTTTTGAAGGAAAATATTTCCTGTATATTAGAAGGAAGGTGTTTCTTTTTACTTTAGAATGTAAATTGTTCCTTGTATTTTAGAAGGAAAATCGTTTGCTGTAAATTGGGAGAATAACGAACTCTGTATTCGGGGATGAGAAATACATCTTATTATTTTGGGAGGTACATAACTCGTTCTCTGGTTTTCTCTGTATTCCCAGGCAAAATTGCACTTTTTTTTTAAAGAAAACTATTTTCTGTTTTCTGTGATTTGCAAACAGGAGGAAAGTCGTTCTTTGTAAGGAAAATTGTCTTTTTATCTTAAAAGAAAGCTGTTCTTTTATTTTTGAATAACAATCGTTATTCTCTGTATTTTGAAAGGAAAATTGTGTTTTGCAGTTCTGAAGACAAATCGTTTCATGTCTTATTTTTCTCGTGAGCATAAACTTTCGCGAATTGCCCTCTCAAGAATTTTCAAAGACATTTAATACTGCGAAAAGGGCTAAAAATGCTCGCAAAAGTTTGTACGCCTAAAGTAGTAGGAAATTTCAGTACGCTCCTCATACATCATCTAATTTCATGCTTCTTATTTTCCATTTAAAGCTTATTTTATGGACGAGCATTCACTTATATTGACAACACACACAGTATTTGCCTCGTTACTTCTACATTACGTTATTATTTCTGTTGGAAAAACTGAATACGTTATTTCCTGGCTCCTGCGTGGCAATATTGCCTCGTTATTGTTACCAAGGGATTATTACAGACACTGGAAAAACAACTCGCTGATTTTTGCCAATTTCTCATGTACAAGCCTTGCTCGCAGTAATGACATTATTGTTCACCCTCCTTCCACCATTAAATGATTTTTCGTAGTATTTTTATTGCAGTTCCTCATTATGGAGCACTTATCCAATTCCCAAAAGAGACTTTAAGCTTTCCTACGAGATTCAAACTCAGCTACTTAATTGCAAATGATATGTCGTTATGACGTTTTATATTGCAAGAAAGATGCAAAAACATGCTATGTATAAGAAATTTAATATTGACACCAGAGATTTCTATAGGGCCCCTCTATACTTCAACCTTCAAAACACCACCGTGCCACCACGTTCCACCAAAAGATTTTCATACCACAATGGAGCTACATATGAGACTCACGTCTAATATATGTCAATCTCAGCTCTTCTCGGAGACATATAAGAAAGATATTCCCAATTCAAAATTTCGTATCATTATAAGCATTTTGTTTGATTTTACTCGTCTCATGATGTTTTTCTCACACCAGATTTCATAAATGTATCCGCTTGGAATACTAGCATTTATTTTCAAACTTTTCGCCAGCAAAAGTACGAATAGATACACAACTAGCCGTCACCCGGCGTCGCACCCGCCGAGTAGAGTGTTGCTGAACACATCAAAAGCCCTTTGGATAGTGAAGGAGGGTAATGAGATTGAATTCTAAGCTCAAAGTACGAAGTATTACTTCATGTTTTGTGACGTCATTTGCACCATAAGTGACGTCATCGAAAGGGTAATAAACTTTTCACTTCACTGAAAGTATTTCTTCATCGACTCAAAAGATTCTCTTGATGATTTCCGATCCAATGAGGGGTCAACCATTGCTTAAATCCTTCTCAAACTCAAGATATTGTATTTTTCCGTTTTTGATGACGTCATCGGACCCAAAAAGTCTCAATTTGAACATAAATATTTTTGAAAGTCTCTAATTACCCACCCTAACCCCAAGCCTCCCAACTAATTCCACGTAAAATTTCCGATCAAATGAGGGGTCAGCCATTTTCTAACTCCTATCCAATCTCGAGATATCGCATTTTTCCTGTTTTGATGACGTCATCGAGTGAAAACGCCTAAAATTTAAGCCAAATTTCAAAGTCACACTCAAGCCATATAAACCCTTCCATCTTATTCTCCATAAAATTCTCGATCCAATGAGGGGTCATCGATCTCCCAACTCGAGATATCGCATTTTGAAGTTTTTCCCAAATTTGTGACGTCATTGAGTCCCTTTACCCCTGTTGTCAACGGTCAATTCGCGAATTTTGAAATTTTTTGCGGTCAACGGGTAGCTCATGCCCTAAGGGTCCCAAAAAAACAAAAAACGTCAATTATTTCCACGGGAAAGTGGGTTTTTAAATTTGCGAAAGATTGACACTGCAACGACTTCTCCCCCAAAACGCTAATTTTCACACTCTTCCCCTGACCACTTTCGCTTTCGTTTTCAACCATCCATCCATTCAGCCAAACAATCGGTCACGTAACTCATAAAAATCCATAATGGCCCCCTCACGGCTCAACCACATTAGACTTTTAGTATTTCGCCAGCAAAAGTACGAATAGATACACAATCGGCAGGTTCAAAATGCATAAAACATAATGCATATTGCATAATGCATAATGCATAATATTTGAAAAATGTCAATTTTAGAGGCTATAATGAGGAGAACTTGAAAGATAATACTTTCAACCCGGGGGGGGGGGTACTAGGGCAAGATGGGTTACGGGGATGCTCCGCTGGTCAGGGTACCTTTTTTAACCTCAACGAGTCCCAGGTAGGGTCACAAAAACACCAAAATAGAAAAATCAGTCCCTCGTAGGGTGCCTATTTCTGGAAAATTTGGGGAAAAACTAGAAAATTTGAGAAAATTTTGGAATTTCAGTCCCATTCAGGGTCACTTTTTTCACAAATTTCGAGTCCCACGTAGGGTCCATTTTTCGAACCTCAGCGGAGCACCCCCGTCGGTCGACAAGGGTAGTACCCCCCCGGGACTTTCAACAAAACAAATATCCCATTTTCTACCAGAAAATAAAGGGTAGAAAGCTGTAAATTTGAATTTTGGATGATGGAGAAAATCCATGATCCACTGAAAATGCTTGTCTCCATTTTGATTTTCATAGTTGTATTTTACAGAACGTAGTATAGTGTAGAAAAAAACACGAAAGTATCTCCTCCGTATATTACTTTTCTAACTCGAAAACGTAAATTTTATAGCAAGATCTTTATTCTGGGTTTTCTCAGAGCTCTTTTCGAACAATTGCTAATAATTTCAACGGGGTTTCCATCTTACAAAGCATTAACCATGTCAATGCTTTTTGTTAGATAAGCCATAATATCCAGCCAATATAAATTAAAGAGCTTCATGCGAAAGCTAGATCAAAGAAAATAGACTCCGAATCTTTTTACATTCGAATGTTTATGTGTTTACCTTTTTTTTGAGAAAGAAGAAGGGGGAAACCCTTTGTTGTTATAATTCGAATGTTTTCACTTACTTTCGTTTGGATTGGAAAAGTAAATATCATGTCTGGGGAAATCCCTGGAATGTTTACTTAAGAAACTCTTCTAAAAAGGTTTCCGCGGTTTTAGCCTCTACAAAGGAGAGTTTTAGAAAATATAAAATCGTTCTGTAAATTACACAATACTATTATGCATTATGCAATATGCATTATGTTTTATGCATTTTGTACCTGCCGGATACACAATATTGGTGCTCCAAATGAGAGATAGGTGGCATTTTTCTTAAATTTTGATCATACCATCCATTGTAATGCCGTTGGACAAACTCCTGAATACATTATTACCTGTTCCTGCACGGAATGCAGAATATTGACTTTACTCTGAGTCATTATATTTCTGGTTGATTGAAGTACGTAGGTTTCTTTGTGTGATGTATATGTTAAGTGACTAGTCAGGGATACTGATACATATATATTCATTACTCAACTAACAACTAATTTTTTCAAAAAGTTGGATCGTCATAATGTGAAAACTCTGCCAATCGGCTGTTTTAGGCGAGGGGTTAATTTCTCGAAAAAAGGTGTACAAGATTTTTGATTTTATGATTTTCCTTGTGTTTTTTTTCGTGAGTTTTTTGATTTTTTGTGATTTTCCTTGTGATGGCATGTGATGTTTTAGGAAGGTGGACATGATTTTTTCAAATAATTTTATCCCTCGGTTTTAGGTGTCGTTGTATACAAAAACATATAGCTTTATTACCCGATTACATAGGATTCGTGCATCTGTTACATGCTATTTGCTATTTTGTATTTAATTTCAAGGGGGGAAATGCGCAAATCTGTGCAGATTTCCCTTCGAGAAGGAGGTTGGAAAAGATTGATTTCTGTAATCAATCAATTGACTTGGGAATAAAAGAACGGTACAATCATGGACAAAAGGTTGTAGACAAATGAAATTTCAGTGAAAAATGATGAGAAATAGAGCAAAATGACTCTTAAATGTGTCTGAAAAAGGAGGGAAGTTAAGAAAAACACTTTCGAAGTCGTTGCATTGCTTTTGAATTGCTTTTGAGGGAGCAACAAGCAAAAAATCAGCGTTTTGCTACTGGTGTAAGCCAGTTAAACAAGCCCTTGTGGTTAGACTGCAGTGGGTGACTTTCAAAGACTTTGCATGGATGGGTTTGGAAAGCATTTTTTTGATCGATATTGAAGTATTTTGCAAATATTGCAGAAGTCTACAAACCTTTTGTCCATGATTGTAGCGATCCGGCCCCAGAAAAATTTGTATAATATACTATAATATACTGAAAAATTATGAAAACTGGAGGCATGAGAGGCGCCCAAAAAATGAACTTCAAAGTGTTGTTTTGCGCCAATTCAGTTTTTAAACTCAGTCATGCTGCCTCTCACACCAATAATACACCAACAAAGGCTCACTGAAAAGAGCAATAAAAAGGATGAATGAATGAATGAATGAAATGAAACGTCTTTTTTTTTTTTTATTCAAAAAGTTGTATCATTGATTTCAAAACCTCAAAGCGGCTAGATACACAACTCCTGGAAGGGAAATGAAGTCATTTATTTTAAACTAGCCATCCCGGCATCGACGGGACGACGACTCTTACCATAATAATAAAGCTCGCTTTGCTCGATGTCATCATCGAGAAATTACTTATAAGAAATATGTAAACGACTTCTTAATTATGAGAAATATGTAAATAATTTCTTGTATTTTTTCAAGGAAAACGAACAACAATATTTCATCCTTGTAAATTGAATTGCACGTTGATTAAAACATTTGCCTGTATTTTCCAAGGAGAATTACCGTTAACAGATTGTTTTATTTTCCAAGGAAGTTTTATAAAACACTCCTCTTGTATTTTTCTAGGAAAATTGATGATAAAAATTTCTTGTATTTTCCAAGGAAAAAATTACATAAGATAATTTTAATTTATGATATTTATGCCGGGGGGGACGCGATTTCGAAACGACGGTGTGCCGCGCAAAATCTGCTTTGCAAAATCGTACCCTTACAGTGCAGTTCAATATGGCTGAAAATTTTCTCTTGATTTACCCAACCCTAACAGTGCATTATATTTCTCAGCTGTAAATCTGCGTGAAAAAAGAAGCTTCGGAAATTTTCTGAAAAACTGAGAAAAATATTCTTGTCAGCTGTAATTATCAGACAAATGAAGTATTTTCAAAAAACCTTTCTTTTTATCAATTATCTTGAATTTGTTTTAGAATTCGACCCTTGCAGTGCAATCTCAGAGAAACACACCCTTACAGTGCATTTTGGGATGCTGAAAAACCCAACCCTTAAGCGCGGCACATGACGTACGCCAGATTATATGAGCGCCCCCCCCCCCGGGAATTCATAACGTAATGTTTTCTATGTAAATGCGGGGTAGTGGAAGCCAGTAGTGGAAAATTTAAACTAGACAAAAGTTGTATAAAATCTACCACTAATGGCAAAAACTGGGGTCTTTCCGTAGAAAACATTACGTCATGAATATCATGAAAATATCTGTAGCAATTCTTTTGCTACTTTTACCAAGCAGATTTTTCAAGAAAGGGTAAAAAATGGTAAATTTATTCTAAAAGCGAATCGAATACACCACAATCATTGAGTATCTTGTTAGACTATTACAATTCTACTAGCCGTATGCGCAGCGTCGCACGCTGCGTGTCCCAGAAGATTTTGATTTTATAAAAGAAATGAGAAAAAAGATAACATTGCCTTGCATTTTTTAACCACAATGAAGTAAATGGCTTAGAAGAATTATATTTTAGATATTTTTTAGCCATCGTGGCTGGACATTCGAGGGTGACTTTGAAAGACTTTAAAAAGTTTTAAAAGTAATAGGGAGCCGCTATTGTAAACATAAAGTTTTAAAGTACTTCTGAATAATAAATCATCAAAAAGAAAAATAATGTTTGGGAAGAAGGTTGATTTTAACCTTTACTCCAAAGTTCCTGTATAGAAAATATTATCTTGGCATCTCAAAGTTAGTCTAGTGGTAGGAGATCTGCATAAGGTTCAACGCCACAAAAAGGAGATTTTGTAAAGATTTGTTATAGTTTCGAAAAGTTTTTTACAAAACGTTGTAAACACACACGTTTTAGCGTATTAATATATAGACTAGACAGCGTTGCACGCTGCGTGTCCCATTCCAGTGAATCACTACACATCTAAAAAATTCTAACGAAAGAAAGATAGCCGCCGATTGATGATTTGATTTTGATTTTAGGAAATAAAGGAGAAAGAAGATAACATTGCATTGCAATTTTTAACCACAATTAAATAAATGGCTTAGCCAAAGTATATGTTAGATCTTCTTAGCCATCGTGGCTAGCCACCGTGGTTGGGCATTCGAGGGTGACTTTGAAAAACTTTGGAAAGTTTTGAAAGTGATAGGGAGCCGCTATTGTAAACAGAAAGTTTTAAAGAGCATCTGAATAAGAATTCTTTAAAATGGCAAAAAAAATTTGGGAACATGGTTGATTTTAACCCATCAAGCTCCAAAAACTTGGTGAATAGAAAATAGTATCTTCGGGTCTCAAAGTTAGTCTAGTGGTAGGAAATCTGCTTAAGTTGCAAAAAGATAATGGTTCAACGCCATGATGAGAAGGCTTTGGAGACCTTTGTTAGATTTTCGAAAACTTTCTACAAAAATGTTGTAAACACACACGTTTAAGCGTATTATTATATAGATTACAAGACTATTCTTATGCGAGGAGAGGTTCAGCAATCGTGGGCGGACATTCAAGGGTGACTTTGAAAAACTTTGAATAGCTTCGAAAATTTGAAAAAATAATAAGATAATTAAAAAAGAAAACGAGAAAGAAGATGGGTGTTCACGTTTCAAAACGCCCTTGAAAATATTTAAAACAGAAAATTAGAAAAAGAATTGAAGCAAGATTTTCAGGCTTTCTTTCTTTCGTCTCAAGTCGCCTAAGATCGATTTGTAATTTTTTTTAAATTTAATTAAATCAATGAGAGCAAATACTATTTACAATTAATAATTCTTTACAATGAAATATTCTTATCTAAATAAAATATAAATATTTGTCGTGTATATACCAAAAAACGTTCATCGGCTTGAAATGAAGAGCAATTTTAAATTGAAACCATCAAATATTTACCGCCCATGAGTTTCTCCCGAAAAAGACCGTGAAACTTTGACAGTACTTAGATAATTTAACCTTGATTTTTTCACCCGTGGAGGTGTCAAACCTAAACCGTACAAAAAAGTCCTGAGAGCAAAGGTTAGAAAAATTTATGTTTTCACCGATGCCACTGTTGACAGGGTTTTCCACTAAATGGAAACTAAAAATGGTATCTAAAAATTTTCCCCGACTGACTGAACAAAAGTTCACCGAGTGAGCGAAAAGAATCGGATATTTACAAGGGAAATGATCCAATCGAAACCAATAGTGACATGAGTTTTAGCACTGTACTCTTTTTCATATTTAACCAAGGTAATCCATAAGGCGGAAACGTAAGGGCGTAAGAATAGACACGCCACCAAAACTAGTGACGGTTGACGTAAAATAATAGTCACGTTAGTGAAGTGGTGAAAATACCTCTAAAAACAAGCCAAAATGAAGGTAGTAATGTTTGAACGCAAACAGAACTGTAGAGACGGAATGAATAAATAACGTAATCGTAGAAATGGCGTCAAGAACGACGGGTGTAACTTCTCATGCGTGCTGTCGTGCTGGGAATCTAAAAATAAAAAAATTGAATGGTATTATAAAAATGGTAAAAAGCGGCTAATGAGAATGCTGAAATCTAATGTGGTGGAAAAGTTTGAAAAACACGGAATACGGAGTCTTTTTATAAAAACTAGTTAACTTCTTTGAGGTATAGCCTTTATAGGCTTTATGCGCTATTTTTACTACAGAAAGAAACAATTGCATTTATTCGACTAACTGAAGATAATTCAACTCTTTACAACAGAGACATGCGTGGATTCGTCTCAGTCACATAAAAGTCCGAACTGTACATCATACTGAATTTCCCCTTAGTCTTTTCAGTCCACCAAGAAGAGTTTGGTACAGGCTAACCAAGCCCTCCTTTCTAAGTTTTTTGAATGGATTCACTTTTTTCAAAAAAAATTTCTGGTATGCAGAAATATTTAGGCTTTAGGCTTTCATTCGGAAACCAAGTAAATGATTAAGTATACTTACGTGGAAATAACTTGGAACCGATGACATCATTGGAAACGATGAAACAAACAATGGAAACAATCAATCAATCTGAAAAATGAATAATCGAATGAAAAACATTTGAAACACATGAACAATATCTTAAGAGACGTACGATAAAATAAAAAAAACGACAATTTCTTTCTTCACCAAAAAATAAATTCATAGCAACCTGAGAAAACATTTCACAAACATCTATTTTGCAAATTGTCTCCAAAATATTTCTGCTCCAATGCGATGAAAAATCTCAATCAAAATATCGAAATCAATTCATCCGTTTCATTCATTCGAACTCCGAAAAGGTAAAATATATCCGACTGAAAAATTTAAAAGACTTTCTAAATAACTTTTCACTTCTATTTTAAAAAGAAATCAAAAAAAAAAAGTTTCAACACTTCTCGCAATAATAGAATAAAAACTCTTTCAAACTCCAAAAAATATTCCCACCCTAAAAAATCATGAAAAAGTTGATATTTTTCTTACCAAGACGAACGAAACGATCGAAAGATTTCTTTGGTAACACCATCACAACTAGGATGTTCATCAGGGCGTCGACCAGCATCATTTTTCAATTCATGATCCGCTCCTTTGGCCAACAACAATCTGATGACGTCATGATTGTCGAAAAGTGCTGCAATATGCAATGGTGTGTCGTTATCTTCGTCTCTTCCATCGATCAACATTCCGATTGTTTGTTGATCAAATTGTTCCAAATAACGAACTGTTCCATGATAACCAACAATATGAAGAACGTTCGAACCATAATTGTTCACGAGTGAAAAATCTTGAGGATAATCCATCAAGTGAACGAAAACGTCGAAACGATCTCCATAAACAGCCCTCATGAGAAGTGTCCAACCATGACCATCACGCAACGAGTTGACGATGTTTGGTTTTTCGCGGAAAATTTCTTCGAATTTCGCGAATTTGTTTTCCTTCAAAATGTTCGAAACATCTGAAGAAGAAAAGAAGAAATTTAAACTTTTCACGGAGTAAAAAAAAAAATTCAACAAAAAATGAATCTCGATATCTCAGGAACTAAAAATACTTCGAAGCTGAAATTTTGCAAAGAGAACGAGAAAAATATTTCCGAATTGATGGCAAAAAAATTTTGAATTTTGAATGAAAACTTTTTGCTCAGCAAGAAATCATTTTAATTCGTGACTGCAAAAAATTTAAACTGAACTTCGCTATCTAGAGAACTGAAAATCGTTCAAAGTTAAAATTTTGCACAAAGATTGGGAAAATGATTTCCAAATTAATTGAGAAAAAAATTATGACTTTGAGTTATTAAAACTTTCGATCAGTAAAGAAAATTTTTAATAATTCCGTCACTATTTTTTCGGACTTAAAAGTTAAAAGGAAAAAAAAAACGAGAAAGATCCTCAAAATTTTTTATTCTGAAATGTAAATTAATCGTTTGCTGATGGTAACAAAATTACGTTTGAAACTTGATTTTAAAATTCTCATTTTCTAAATTTAAAATTTCAAATCTCAAAATTTTGAAAAAAATGAGCTTTTTTTGTAAATTTCGATTTCTTTCGCTTGAAAAATTGAATGGATCGTTTGATACACGTATTCTTTAGTCTGTAAAAAGGGCCTATCCCGATTGTTTTTTTTCCAAGAGGGAAATTCAAAAAATTATTTAAACTTGGGTAAAATGTAAACTTAATAAATATCTTAGTCGATCAAATGTTCTGTTTCTCCCGAATAAAAGACTTTGAAAATCTTTTCTCAGAGCAAACTAATATTTAGTTAGTTCTACAGAACTTTTTCAGACAAAATTCCTTCTACTGTATAATATATTATTTTACCTGATGAAATATTATTCAACATTCCAAAAATAATATTAACTTTCTATATGTGCACAAACAAACAAGCCGCACCGAATTAAATAAAGAATGAATGAAAAAAACGTACCAGAGATTTCTCTTTATATGATAAAGAAATTCCCTTGGGAATGAAATTGACAACACTCCAGTCGATTTCATTTTTCTAGAGATCTCGCAATATCGTAAAAGATTTTCTTCTTTTTAAATTACTTTAAAACATAAAAGACAAGATGACTCGAAAATTCAAGATTTATAAGGTTCCCATAAGGTTAAAAAATGTTACATTTGTCATTTGATTACGATTGGTTTTTGATTACACTTGAATATCGGAAAAAATATTGTTGCTATTATTTTCGCAAACCTGCAAAGCTTCTGATTGGTCAAGCGCTGAAATTCTATTGTAATGTCACGTGACTTAGGTAGGATTTTCTATCTAATTTCGGCACACTTTTCAGCAAAAGCACTTTATCTAGCCCTTCGGGCTTTTATAAATCTATGGTTTTTACGCTAAAGTAATTCTTGCCCCGAATTTTGCTTTCTTGAATTTCTATAACGTTTACTAGAGACTATATGATACGTTCGCTTGAAATTTCTCCCTTTTGTTTTTAAAAATATAACGTTTTTAAAAGTTTTTTTCATAGCGCTGTGAACCCTAAGTTAAGTTAGGGCCTATTCCATGTGCTATGGGAAGGTTCACTTCCTCCGTTTTTAAAAATTATATGAAAATGCCAAAAACCATTAAAAAGCAAAGTGAGTCTCAGTAAGCGTCCAAAATTCACCAAATTTGAAATTTCCTCTCTCAAAGGGTCGTGATTTTCAAAAATTTGGACAAAAATCGAGTGAATCGAGTAAAGCACTTACAAAATTGATAAGTCAAGATAAGTCTTAGGTTACAGCTGGAAAAGATTGTCTTTGTAAAATACCCCAGACTTTTTGTTCAAAGTTCTAGAATAAAACAATTTTGATATCGTTTATAAGAGGTAAGTTACAGAGTTTCGAAAATACCAAAGTTAGCCTTCTAGAAGACAGAAAGGGTCAATTTTCAAACTTTAGCTCTGATATACCTCGCAGACCTAGTTATCCCCGGGCTAGTAGTATACGTCTTACGTTTTTAAATTGGATCTCCTTAAGGGTACTGAAACCGATAAAAATTGAAAAAATCACTCATGGATTAGGAAATCCTTCGGAAATTGACTCTGTAAGGGCCACGGGGCCACTTCGCAAAATTTTCACAAACCCGACATGCCGAGACCCCAACTGTTGGGCTCAAACAAAGCAAATATAATTCCATCAAAATATCAAGAGTCACATCCCTTCTTGCACAAATATGAATTAAGAAAAGAGGAATGATCGTACCAAATTCAGCCTTTAAATCAGCTCTTGTTAAGTGGAAAGGTACAATCATGGTCGAAATCAATTGAGAATTAAGCTTATTTCCTCGTTTTTCGAAATTTGGAGTTCGGGCGAGAAAAACGACTTTGGGCCATCTCTTAAATTTAATCGAATATTTCAATTTGGCTCGGGTTTATAGATCTCCAGGCTATATTATAAGCCTTATTGGACCATTTTTGAACATTTGGATCCTCAGATCCTAAGGTCTTAAGACTTAAGTCTCATGTTAAAACTCAGAATTAAAACTCTACCCTTCAAACCTACTTTAGATCACTTACAAATCGATTGTGGTTTCAAAACTTCCCGCTGGATTTCCCTTTTTTCTCAAATATTACGACCATGATTGTAGAGATTTTCGCTACCTTTATTATCTATTCATAGTTTAGTATCTATTTAACCGATCATATCGCCTCTTTATAGGGAGAAATCCGACTTGCTCGATAATACGTGTTTGGACTACATTTGATTTGTCGAACAACTGCACTGCCAAACAAGCCATCGTCGAACAAGTGAACGCTCAGTTGCTTGACCGTCTAGTTGTCAGAAACTTCACTTGTTCGACATTTACATAGAAAACATCAAACCGCTGAGTTTTTGCATAATTTGTCAGTGATTTATTTCGACGAACCAGTTGCTTGACTATTACGGTTGTCAGTATTCGCGTTATCCTTATTGATTTAAAGAAATAATATTTCCCATCCGTTATCCGATCTTCTCAGATAATTAAATCATAATGTCAATAAAACAAAAGGTGTTTGAATGAAAAATAGGAAAGGGAATAAAGTTCCTGTCGATCAACTAAATTGTCGAACAACTGGCTGATGAATAACTGAGATTTCAATTTGTTCGACAGCTTATTTGTTCGACAATTTCATCTAAATATTGAAGAAGAATGTTGAATAATTGGGCTGTCGACCAAACGTACTGTCCAACAAGTGACATGGAGCCCCTTGTAGCCGGTCTCAAAAAGTAGGAATTTTTTATCTTTTTCTGTTAGAGACAGCAGAGCGAGGTTCAGGCCCAAAATGACTTTGACAATCGACCCCTAACAGTACACCAAAATTTGGTCAAATTTGAGTAAATTAGCGTGAAAGAAAATAACTCCTTATTTGGGTCTTTAAAGATTTAAAAAAGGTACTGTTTTTGAAAAGGTTTATTGTTTTTGTACCGTACAAGTTTGTAGCCTGAGAGTTATGAGCTAATTTTGGTATCATTGCGGAAAAGTATTTTTTATTCTTCCAAAAAACATTCTGATTGTGCTCATTAAACTGAAGTGTTCATTAAACTTAAGAATAAGATAAGAAGGATTACTCATTGGTTCCAAATAAACGCTCGTTTATTTCTTTTTAGTTTACCAACTTCCCTGACCTCATCAGGACCCCTATTTTATTGATTTTTAATAATAGTTATAGGTTTCAAAGAGAAGTCCCTTATTTTGCTCTAAATAGCCCCCTGTTTATTTGGAACCTAATAGTAAGAGAATATGAACGTTTGTCAAGAAAGTAAAAGTACACCATTTTGTTAACCGGTTACTTTTTCGAAGCGGGCTACATGGCTTTTTGCGCAATACAATTGGTTCTTTTCGCATGACGACGGGCCTACACTGCCCAGAGTTGCCCGTCGTTAGGAAAATTCAGTGTAACGTCACTTTTTCAAAGGAAAATGAACAATGCAATGCGTTGACATCATTTCTCTCATTTTTTATTTCTGACATCAGAAATTATAACAATTTTTGATATCTTTTCGCTTGTTTTCTTTCGCTTTTTTCCCTACTTTAAGGGCAGAAACTTTCGCGGGAAGAAACTTTCGAGTTTTTCGCTTTTTTGGCATTTTTTCGAGAAAGTTTCTGCCAGGTAAGAAATTAAACAAGAAATTCGCGAAAGTTAATTTCGCGAAAAATGAAATTTTTCTAAAAATCGCGAAAGTTTTTTCCAAGTTTTAAAAGCATAGGAGAGTCGATATTATCGATATTATCGCGCTGACTAGGATTCGGAATGGGAGGAAGAAGTGCAAATAGTTTATTTTTCATTTATTAGCATATCACTCTTTCGATTGAAGAAAAAAATGATATTTGAAATAATTTTTTATTCACTTTCCCTAGCAACTCGCGAAAGTTATTTCTACTAAAATTGAACATCGGTCAAAGCAACAGCCTCGCAAGCTCGGTCGTTACTTGACCTCGGGCAATACTGCCGTTTCAGAGCCAAAGGAGGTAAGTTACAAATTTTCAAAAAATCTTTTTTTTCAAAAATCATGTTTTTTTCACCTGCTCTATCAGATGGTGTTACTAATTTTCATTGAAAATGCCTATTTTAGACTTGCCAAAAGAGGTATCTTATATAAATTCATAAATTTCTCATTTTAAATGATGAAAAAATGTTTTGAAAGTGAAAAATTGGAGGTAAGTTACAAAATCTGTTTAAATAAAAAGCTGTAAGTAACAAAGATTTTATAAAATTTTGCTTAAAAAGATGTAAGTAACACATTTTTGAACAAAAAATGAATTAATCAAAATACTTTTAATAAGATCTGAATAGATTTTATGGAAATCAATTCTTTGCTAGATTCTTTATATTTAGTGTAAAAATTGGTACTAAATGGTCAAAATTGATCCTGCTGGCACGTTTTTCTTGATTTATTCCAAATCCAGAATATTCAAAAATTGTTACATACCTCCTTTGGCTCTAAAACGGCAGAATATTTCTCAGTAAAGCCCTCACTAACCGGTCATTATTGTATTAAAAATATGCACAAACATTTTTGACAGTGCAACAAATGGAAAAACAACGTAACCGTTCATAGCAGAAAATCAAGGTTGCTAATTTCCAAGAAAATAAACTTACCATCAAAATCGTATTTTGTTCCATCGATTGTCACTATCCCATTACGTGCTGTGTCTCGAAGTTCGTATCCGAAATGTCTACAAGACAAGGAAGGATGAAAAGGATAATTCGAAAACGGCAGGAAATTTCCAAAAGTGTTTTTCTACTGTTCCAATCTTTTTTTCCTGCCTCACACACCCTTCTCACAGACCCGGTGAGAATTTTTCAGCCAGTGGGGGTAAAAAAAAAGCGGACCAAAACTCAATGGGGATTAATATTCCCATTTTGCTCATGACTGAGGATTTGAATTCTATTGTTTTTGAGCAGAAAATTCAGTTGGAAAAAATAGCACAATAATTTGTGGTGATCTATTTTCAGTGGGGACAAAATTTTGGTCATTTTTTCCAGTGGGGAGGATTCCCAGTGGGGCTGTAAGAAGGAGTGTTGCCTCCCTTTACCCTAGACAGACATGGCTTTGGGACAGGTAAAAGTTTGCTCAAGATTCTGCTTACCGCCTTTCTTCTCTAATTTTGAGACAATTGTCGACGAGGCACAACCAGCCATCGCACAGTTAGGCTTGCGTAATTCGGGTATTAAAGAACCTAGTTGCTAATTTATCCACCGCCTACATGTACATACGTCATCATTTACAATGCGAACGCGATCCGAAAAGGCCAGCACGTTCTCTTCAATAACAGGGCTGCAATCAAAATTCAGTCCCGGAGTGTAAAAGGCTCCCTCCATACAGTACGTCCAAAACTAACATCTAAACAGTCTTTTTCATGAAGACAGGTAAGGTTTAGTCTATGTGCTATAGAAAAAAATGACGATATTTGAGCAAATAAACGATACTCTTCCCGCCAATCAAAAGGTAAAGGAGCCTTTGTAGGGGTTGTTATCTAACAAGCTTTGAGCGGGTAACTAAAATCTTCAAAAACTGGAGGTAGGGTTTGAATTTTCTTAAATACTTATAGCAAAAAGGGCATGGCCCTTAGGACAGTTTAAAAGTTATTTCATTGGAAATATACCTAGTCCTAAATTGTTGCAGATTCCTGAAAAAATAAGAAAAAATAACTTTCTTTAAAACCAAAGCATTTTCAAAATCTGCTTCCGTTGGTATCACAAGACTAGTTATGTACAGGGATGTTATCGGATGAAGGTTACAATGAGAATATGTGCTCTGTATCTTCGATTCTTTTAGAACTAATGATATACGTTACGCACTTAGTGTAGGTTCTGTTGTAAGTAATAAACTTTCGAGAATATACTAAGATGAAACACTTACGTTGTAAAAAGTAACAAAGGTTGCTATGAATATTGCATGTAAAGTACCGATATACAGTAAGTTCTACTTACGTTACTGCTGCGTCGATGTGGGAGTGATTGAATAACGAGCTATCCTCGATGACTTGAAGAATCTGTCTTTCAACATTATGATCGCAGGTTTGATCAAGTGGTACAATAACATCTAGCTCTTCCAAAGACGAGAAAATAATGTTTGTACTTGAACGTTTAGCGTGTGTAGGAGAAACGAGACCAGCTTGCAGCCATTTATCGAAAATTCCAATCAAACGAGATACCCTGCTTGATTTCTTTTCAGGAAGAACGATTATGTCTACGAAGTTGATGGCACGAGTGAGCATCTCAATGTACAAGTTCTTTGGAACTTTATCTTGAGGGTTAACAAATAAAATACAATGGTCCATTTCGCAACCTCTGAAACCTCTATAACAAGTGAGTAAGACTTTTCCCGTTTTTAAAGCCTCCAATTTCTCTGCTTTGGTTGGGTATTTTCCTGTTAAAGACGGTGCAAATGTTGTTATTTCTAATACCTCTAAATTATGTTGAAACACATATTTCAAAATAGCTAGTTCTTCAAGTGTACTGCAGATTACGGTTAACTGAACATCCTTTTTCATCAGCCTTCTTAAAATTGCACTCAAATAAGCTGCATCAGACGAATTAAAGTTATTGAAGTCGAATCTAAAGTCATCTAAATATATGAGGTTGGGTTTTGAATCACTTTTGATTTGATGACCACTTTGACCACGAACATAAGAGAATGAAGTTGAAAGTTTTTTGGAAACAGACCCTGATTGAGCGTTTATGTCTGTTAACAATTTTTCTGGATCGTAGAATGAGGCAATGTTGGTTTTCCTTCGCACGCTTTGAGTTGAAGGATGATTCGGGTTATCGTGAAGACTGACGTTATCTTTTGGTTTCGGTTGCTTTTGTTCTTTCTGTTCTTGAGGCTTAAGAGGGACATCTTTGGAAGCTTTTCTTGTTTTTCGGGTGGAGGGTGCGGACGGTTTGCGTAGAATTAGTGTTTTGAATTCCAACGGTACGTCTACGATTTCCTTTTCGATTTCTTCCTGAAAGATTTCAATCATCTGGTGAATATTTACCGCCATTCGCATTGTTTTGTCCAGAGTGAAGACTTTCATACCAGTTCGATGGTAGTCGCATCCCTCAACTTGCTTGACATCATCTACAAAAGGAATTCGATGAAAATTGAATAACCGTTTTTATGCAAAATATTGCACGGTGAAGTGAATGGTTCGCTTGCTTCAAAAAGTAAAGTAGTATATGCAATAGTCTCGCAAAATATTTTCTTCCATTTAACATATCAAAGGATACAAGACATGGTCTACAGGTCTACTCTATTAGCTTAGGACCTATCGCAATTTCTTCAAACTACAAAATGAAATATGAGTAAAAAAAGATAACATAAGACATTTTTGTGGTCTACGCAAAGTTCAAAAATGACTTACCACTGAAAAATCCTGATTTGACAACTTTTCGTTTTTTTTCTACACTTTGGAGCGCAAGAATGACAGTCGTATCCTGGAAATTCTTTACGAGGCTTTCCTTGAGGTTTTCAGCGTATTTGGTTGTGAGAAAATCAACAGGAAACTCATCGATCATAAATCCGACACGTTTTGTTTTATCAGAATAAAGATATTCTAATACTCGACAAAGATTGATACGCGGTGGATACATCATATTGTAAACATCTGAAATATCGATTGTTGATCCTTCTAGTGCATCACCGATACTGAAAGCTTTGATCTTGGACTTGTCAAGTTTTTCCTCGTCACATAAGTTATTGAACCCCTCTTGGAACTTTAAATCCACCAATGAAAATGGATCAAAAGTAATATAATAAAGTTGATCTGTTTGATGCATAAGATTTCGTGCAATCTCGTACATGGAGACACTTTTGCCTAAGAAGTAATGGAGAATAGTTTGAACGTGGATGGTGGAGGGTGAATGAAACAGTTTTGAACCACAAGCAGTTTTGAATTGCAGAATTGAGGACGAGAAAAATACCGTCAGAACCGAGACAAAAGAAAGAAGCTAACCGCCTCCGTCGTAGAAAAACACAGATCCCTAAACTTCAATAAACGCCAATACACGTCCAATACAGAGAGAGTAACTGTATAGCCTGTATAGACCGTAAACTATTTCACAGTCTAGTTTATTTATAATCTTTTCTCTTGTCTTCTTGTTTGTCTGGTCCAACTAACTCGTCTATAGGAATATTTTTTCCTGCATATGCGAGTGCATCTGATTGGTTAATTCGCGCCGAGTCACTGAGCAGAATTTTCACGGGGTTTTCGATAACATTACAAAAAAAGGAAAACAAATGAAAATGAAGGCACAGGTTCATTTCTATACAAAATGGCCGATGGAAATGAGCCTTTATAAATGTGGATTATTTTTGATACCCAGGCCAATTAAAAGATAATCTCAGGCACGACGGAAGCTTTTTATATCTGGTACGGCGAATGAGGAAATTTAAGCGATTTTACCGACGAATAGGAAAACTTCGGGTATTTTTTTGAAAATCTGGTACGGCAGCCGCCGTACCTGCCGTACCCGTTGCGTCGTGCCTGTAATCTACCGTCGTTTTGTTTAAGTTTCCCATTTCCACATAAAGATTTTTGTTACTTTTCCGGGATAACAGCATAAGGTTGGAAAGGGTTTGTTTTTAAAGGTACAGAAAATTTTGTGCTTACTCATGAGTTTGCCTACCTTCCGAAGCTCATTTTTCAACTACCTGAAGTCCTGGTCCTTTTCCGGAAATGGGAAACTTATACAAAACGACAGTAAGTCGGTCTGTAAACTTTGAGAAAAAAAAGACAAAAACTTACGCGAAGAGAATTGTGTAGTAAAAATCACCTTTACATCAGTACTATCTACTTCTCATCTCCGTTTAGATTAAAGCTTTAAAATCGTATTTGAAGACAGGGGAATTTACAGGGATTTGTACTGAGACTTAAGGTTTTCATTAAATGTCCCAAAGGATTTTCTGAGTGACTATTGATTGTTTCGGTAGCACATGCTAAATTTTAACCATATGTTCTAAAATAAATTAAAGAAATTTTTGAGAAATAAAAAAAAACTCACCAGAGCCAAATGGTCCTTTGATGATCTTCCATTTCGTTGGGTCGTTGATGAGGTTGATTTGATTATGGTTTAGAAGGATAGTGTCGATCTTTTCTGGAACATTTTCCGATATCTTCGGCAGATATTGTGTTGTGGAGGCCATTGAACTCATTATTTGCCCGCACAACGAATTTAAAAGAGTGGGATCTCTTGAACAGACACCTTGTCTTTTAAAAGATGCCATCTCACTTGAAGCTTTTCTACAGAAGCTTTCCAATTTGGTTTGTAACTTGAGTGTGCAACCTAAATCGTTTTTAGTGACCAACATTCCACTGCAACTAACAAAATTGTCATTGAATATTGAATATAGTTTTAAAGTGTGCACGTCAACGTCAAGGAAAACTGGGACCGACATAATGGTGACGTAATTGTTTTTGATGACGTCACTGGCTACATGGATAATTGTTTTTGTGACGTCGTTAAGTTTTTGTATTCCTTGATACAGAGTTTCTCGATCATTTGAAGTGATGATAGAACATACCATCAACAGGTGACGATCAAAATCAACAACCAGAATGACGTCATCATACGATTTATGTTTTGCTGTTATGATTTCATCACAATCCTTATCATCCAATCCCATGATGTACAAATGGTTTCGTGGATTGTAAGGTGTCAAAAATTTCACATCTTTGAACATTTTCATTTCGTCCAGTTTTTCTAACCAATCCCTGATGATTCGATTTTTTAGATAAAATGATGGCGGAAAATGTCGCTCCCCTGCGACTGTGTTTTCCTTAAAATACTGTAACGATCTTTCTCTAAAGTCGGCAACAGTCTTCGTAATGCTTGGACCAGTTCGTATCGGTCTACATTTTTGTTCCTCTGTTATGGGTTTTGTTGGTTTGTAATGATGAACATCATCATCCACTCCAGAGTTGTGTGTGTAGATCAGTGTTTTATCAACGGTGAAAGTTCTTTGGCCGTGCGTCATATCTAAGGTAAAATCATAATCCATTAAAAGTCATTGTTTTATTATTACATTAAATGCTTGTATAAAAGAACTCCATTTGTTAATTTCGCATAGCGAAAGTACTCTTGTCTCCCGAATAGATACCCCCCGCTAATTGTTAAGCGAAAAAAATCCATTCCCCCCAGTCTTATTAAAAGCCCCCCTCCCCTTTAATTATATTCGAATAATTTAATATTTCATTACAGGGTAGATAGACCTTAAACTTGTTAAGATTTTCCTTTTTGTTAATATTGGTTCTTATTTTACGTGTTCATTTGTTAAAGTTTCTATTGTGTTGTTTAAATTGATATCAGTTAAAAAAAATTCTGTCTTCATATTACCCCCTCATATTCCACCCCCCGCTTATTAGAATTTAGAAAATTTTCCTACCTGCTTATTCGGACCCCCCGTCTATTCGGGAGACAAGAGTATTACGATAGGCTTTAACAGCGGCGGTGGTGGTGTGGAAAAAAAATTAGAAAACGAAAGTGCTATAGAAACTTCTAGAACATATTTGAATATTCTAGAGATCGACTCACTCGCTAAGATAAAATCTAACGTTTTGTCAGTCCGCGAGTCCAGGTAGACGTAACTAAGCATTTGTAAACATTGCTCGTTTTTAAATATGGCGGTTTTCAGCATGATGTTAGCTGCTGCTTATTTGTATTGCTATTGTTGTGGCCATGATAACTTTGGCCCCAAGAGACTTCACATATTTGTGTATATAGTATGACGTATGTTGTTTTGGTAGCTATATTCCCATTTGGGAATTAGCGTATGATATCGCCTTTTAATGTTTAATAGCATACCGTCGCGAATCTAAAAATAGACATTGATTTTTATGTTTGACTGAAATTCAATCCCATCACCCTTTGCGTTTATTACGCTTGCACGCAAATTACACTCAATTACAAAGAAAGAGTGATAACTTTCACGACTTTTGAATTAAGACGAAAAGGATTGTGGGATTGAATTTCGGTCAAATGAGAGAGTAATAATCATGACGTTTGCACGACGAAGTACGTGTAGACGTTTTCAGGAGTTTGCAGAATTTTTACATAGTTAACATTTGATTCATTTTGGATTTACTTGATATACATTTTGATATTTCCTGTGGAGCCATCTATACACAGTGCTTTGGAGGGGGTTCATGGTTGGCGGAGGAGCGGAATCGGCCCTTTTTTCGGACGGAGTGGCGGAATTTGGCGAAAATTTAGACGGAATTACGGAAATTGGGTTCTCTGACGGAGACGGAAAATTAGACAATTTTAGTGCGGAAAAACGGAATTTAGCAAAAAAATTTTGCGGAATTTCGGAATTGGTAAAAGATATTCAAAATTTGCGGAATTTTCGACAAAAATATTGAATTTCAAAGGAATTTTCGGTGACGGAATTTTGGTTCAATTTAAGACGGTTTGACGGAAATTGGGGAAAAAATTGACGGAATTGCGGAATCGGGTACCCCCTGAACCCCCCCCTTTGGAGCTTATGTTTCAGTAAGTTTCTCCTATAGTTTTTGACTTGTAATTTTCCCATTTTTCATTTGTACATTTTTTTGGTACTAGATTCTCTAGGATTCTTTAGATTTTCCTTGTATTTTGGTCACCTTTGACCTGGTTTGTGCCTCGTTTGGTCGATCTTGGAGTCATTTTCCTCGCTACTTTTTGGTCACAGACCGTTGTGTCTTTTTGGCATTACATTTTTACTTTGGTCGTATTGGCTTCATACTCTATTTCTGGCCTCCTTTTGCCCTTTGTTTGCTCTAGGGCCATTTTACCTTTAGAGTTCTGCATTGTCTTCCTTATTCCGGAATTGGCCCTTTTAATCCGGAACTGGCAGATTTCCGAAATTAGGAATTTAGCTATTTTTTTACTTTATTTCAAATATTTTTAAAAGACACACCATGTTTTGGGCTTCCACAAAGTGAAACATAAGAATGAGTGGAGACGATGTCCATCGTCCCCTAGAACTCGTCGGAGTTCACAATGGAGATGAAGATGTTGACTGTAGCACCAAAGATGTTGACTGTAGCACCACAGATGTTGACTGGACCGCCATAGAAGTTGACCGGACCGCCATAGAAGTCAATCAACCCAGAGATGAGGGAGATGCTAGTCTTGCAGGGACCCAAATTGTCGAGAAACCTGATGAAAAAGAGAGCATACCATCTCAAGATGAAGAACAGGGTTGTTTTTGCTTAGCGTAACAGCTTCAACACGTCGCTACCCGAAAAGAGAAAGAAAACAAACCGAGAAGGGTAAGAAATTACGTATTCAACACTTATTTGCCGAACGAAAAGGATTTGTCAACAGATTAGAGAAACGAGGCAAGTCTATGATGGAAACATTAACCCTGCTGGATCTAAGTCTTATCAAAAGTCGACTTCAACAGTACAACGAGACAGCATTAACTTTGAGCTGAACGAGTTACTCGACCCACACGAAAAGGCTGAAGACCAGTATTGGTTTACCACAGTTGATGATCAAATCAATGTTGTAAAACAGTCAGTTTACGACAAAATATAGACATTAAATCGTCAAGAAGAAGAGAGAAACATTGCATCATCAACTAAGTCTTTGCAATTACCACGATCATCAAGGTCACCTAAATCCTTACGATCGTCACATTCTTCAAGTTCTTCAATGGTTTTCAAGTTGTCAAAATCCACCCAGTCAGGATCCACCAAGATCGAGACGTAGTCAGCTTTCTTATCAACTGCTTGAACAAGATATCAAACGAGCCGAACTACTCGCAGAGTCAAAATTCATTGAAGAAGAATATGACCATGCTCAAAGGACAAAGAAACTAAAACTACAACGTCAGAAAGCCTGATCTTTAGCATAGATTGGTGTGCTTTGTACAAGAACATCGAATGAATATCAAACTAACATAAGTCAAGCCAAGCCGGAGCCACCTGCGGCACCAACAATCATTGATCCATCAAAGATTCTATCGCCAATCAGCAGACAAGCCATACAGGAGCCACCTGCGGCGTCACGCTTTGATCAACCAAAGATGCATCAACCTTCAATCATTAGACAAGCCATGCAGAGGCCACCTGCGTCATCAATCAATTTCGATCCATCAAGGAGACACCTATCGTCAATCAAACTAGCCTTACAGGAGCCATCGGAGGCGACATTCAACATTGA
Organism: Clytia hemisphaerica; assembly: GCF_902728285.1. Taxonomy (NCBI): domain Eukaryota; kingdom Metazoa; phylum Cnidaria; class Hydrozoa; order Leptothecata; family Clytiidae; genus Clytia; species Clytia hemisphaerica. Next base: position 1,219,547 of record NW_027103638.1, on the reverse strand, counting down.
TCAGTCAAGGACGTACCAATCACCCGTCAATGCCCAAGCCATACAGGAGCCACCTGCGGCATCTCAATGTTCCAAACAGACAAAGTTGTACCCATCGACTTACATGCATCAAGCCAAGCAGAACCCAACTGCGATATCACATCCACGTCCTTCCATGACATCAATTAACACCGAACCGTTCAAGCTTACTACTTCAGGCTTCATCAATGGATGATATCATGGAGACTTATTCACTACTTACGTCACCAAAAAGGACATCTCCTGAACCGCTGTCGACGAACAATCTGCTATTTGCCATACTGAAACAACAAGAGGCACCACGTGTGGACGTCGAATTGTACGATGGAGATCCACTCAACTATGCATATTTCATCTATGTTTTCAAGGAAGCAGATGAATCGAAAATCCCAAATCCTAGAGAAAGGCTGACAAGACTGATGAAGTACACCACAGCTAAAGCTCATGAAGCAATGAAACATTGCATCTAATTACCGTCTGCATATGGCTACTCCTCCGCATTGGATATACTCAAGAAGAGATTTGGAAATCCACATCTGATCTTATCGGCATATCGCAACCAAATAAAAAATATGCAATCATTACGATTCAGCAACCCTAAAGGTTTTTGTGAATTCCTGATCCATCTGACCAAATGGGAGACCTTCTACTGTGATCACTCTAACGTCCTGGATTCACCAGAGACCACCAAGCTGCTATTGGACAAGTTACCACCACCTCTCATCGACAAAAATCGATGTGAAAATACATGTTTTTTGTAAATTTGATACCTCGGGTTGAAAAACTAGACTTTTTGGGTCGGAAATTTGTGTTTCTCCCAAACAGTTTGGAAAACGTTAAAAATCCATGTGGAAATTACACTTTTGTGAAATTGAAACTCTTTCGATTGGAAAACTAGACTTTTTGGGTTGGAAATTTGTGTTTCTTCAAACAGTTTGGAAAACGTTAAATATCCATGTGGAAATTACACTTTTGTGAAATTAAAACTCTTTCGATTGGAAAACTAGACTTTTTGGGTTGGAAATTTGTGTTTCTCCAAACAGTTTGTAAAACGTTCAATATCCATGTGGAAATTACACTTTTGTGAAATTGAAACTCTTTCGATTGGAAAACTAGACTTTTTGGGTTGGAAATTTGTGTTTCTCCAAACAGTTTGGAAAACGTTAAAAATTCATGTGGAAATTACGTTTTTGTACCATTTCCTGCGCGTGTCCTTTGAGAAAACCACAAGCGATTTTTCGCGCAAAACTGTTTTGATGTACAGCTAACCTAGATATTAGGCTATAATGTCAGCAGTCAAACTGTAAGTTTCCGTCCCTTTGGAGCGGCCTCGGTCAATCGCAGTGAGTTTGCACAGTGAAGCACGTAAGGTACTTGTGTCATAGTTTCAAATGGTGCCCTGCTGAGCTGTGTGAGTGATCTAAGATAAACCTAGACGATGTTATCGTCCGTTACAGTGATAGTAAAGGCGGAAAAAATGGCGGTATGGCGTTATGGCGGTATACGGAAAAAAATCGGCGGGAGAGTTTCGAAGAAACGGACGATAACTCTTTGGCATAAAAAAGATTTTGCGGTTTTGCTTGGACTAACCAGTGAGACTGGTTAGTCACTTCGTGGTGAAAACCGCCTAAGTTTAAAGGCCGAGCTTGGTTCAAACGATCAAAAACACGCTGGTCACTGGGAAGAAGACACAAGGACAAGATGGATCTGTGGTTTTTCTGTGAAAATCCAGCTCATTTTTTCTTCTTGGTTCATTTGATTTATTGAGACTACAAGATAACTTAGTTTAATGGAGTACTTATTCCTCAAGTATTCTTCTACAGAAGCTGTTTTAAAATGAGTTTTCAACTGAAGTCTACATACAGCAAAAAGACGGAGAGAAACTAAGTAGGTAAGTCAGTTTGTATATTTCTTATGAATCCTATCCTATGAATCACAGGCAGTGTTTCATTGTTTCATTAGATATGTGAATACCCTGTTCTTTGACAACTTTGAAAAATGTCAAACAAAGTACTTATTGTCAATTGTGGACTGCTTTTATTTCGAAAACTTTCACATTTTCTCATTTTGATTTGAATTGTCGAGAAGTTCAGTAACCTAGTCGTACCTGTAAAAATTATCAGATTGTTATTCTAAATTTTCTAGGTAAGAATCAGAAATTCAGAAATTGGATGCATGGGAAAATAATGAGAATATTATGTGTGGCAGTAATTTGCAGAGAGCACAATACCAAAATGAAATGTTTGGCACAGCATCCTGGTTTATTATTGAGATCAAGACTTGCAATATTTCTCGACGTCCTGGGTATAATTTGAGATTATAACTTGCAATATTTCACTTCACGTCCTGGTTTAATTTGGGATTATAACTTGCATATTTCACTTGACGTCCTGGTACAATTTAAGATTATGACTTGGAATATTTCACTTGACGTCCTTGGTACAATTTGAGATTATAACTTGCAATATTTCACTTGACGTCCTGGTACAATTTGAGATTATGACTTGGAATATTTCACTATTGACGTCCTGGGTACAATTTGAGATTATAACTTGCAATATTTCACTTGACGTCCTGTTACAATTTGAGATTATACCTTGCAGTATTTCACTTCACGTCCTGGTTTAATTTGAGATTATAACTTATTTCACTTGACGTCATGGTACAATTTCATGAGATTATGACTTGAAATATTTTACCAACGTCCTGATATAAATTGAGACTGTTACTGAAATGTGTTATCATGACTTGCAATTTTTCACTTGACGTCCTGATATAATTTGAGATTATGACTTGGAAAAATTTACACCAGCCTTCTGGAATTAGTTGAGACTGTAATACGATATATATTGTCGGAGAACAGTTTAGAATCATTTGTTTATCATGATTGAATTACCTATTTATCAGATTTTGTAAATAAGAAATTTAATGTCATTTAAATCTGCCTCAGGGTTTTTACTAATTGGTATTTTTCCATTTTAAGCTAATTTCTGGGGATTTGTTAACTTTTCTCCTATTTTATCCTCATTTTTAATGTCTCTTTTTGGGTAGAAAGAAATTCAAGCTCAAATCAAAGCAAGATCAACATACTGCACAGCTTACAAGCTGGAACTGTTTTACTTTTTCCCTGCAAAAGATATCATAAGATTTTTCATCCACTACTGTATATTTTTTTATCCAACAGGAAAGTCACAAATTGCAAGTATTTAAACTGTCAATAATTTTTATACGTATCCTTTGTCTTTGAGCAATGGTGGTGGGGAGAATATACTATAGCTTTTTATTTACATGGACTTTAACATATAAAAGGGGTAATATAAGGATATAATCCTCAGACAAAAAAACAACAAACAAAGTAAACTTACATGATTTGATGTTTTTTAAGAAATTTATAAGGTGAAAGTTTAGATAGATATCCTTGTTGCAAAGAAATTACAAACTTATTAAAAAAATGACTGTTCATAAAAATTGTTTTTCTAAGAAAAGAAAGTGTAGTTCCAAGAAAATATAAAGGGAATAAAAGGGAGAGGGTCTCAAAAGAGAACTATAATATTTCTTGGAATCCCTCTACTTTTATCTCAGTTTCTCTCCCGCCTCTATTTGTTTGTTTTGATTTTTTCGAATACCGAACACAGTTGGCCTCGCATACGGAAACTCGAATTCGTACGATTTGGGCTGTTTTTGTATTTTGTGCCAAAATCGTATAGTCTAAGACTAGCAACTCTACCGACTGTAAACTCTTTTCGGCAAAAAAACCCGTTTGCGAATTTTCTTCGGCTTTGGGCTTTTTTCTTTGATAGTGATTCGTCTTAGACTATAACATAGTCTAAGATAAACCACGTATCTGTGCGAACAAAAATGAGACATTGGCCGGGAGCCATCGAGTGACTGTTCACAAAAACAAAAACCTTGTTTAAGATCTCTTTTTCCACATCTCTGTCATCACTTTTTGGATTTTGGCTTTTTTCAACCTGGATTTTCGAAAATTTCACCCTTGTTTCGCTTGAATTTTGGCTTTTTTCCAACTGAATTTTAAAAAATTCAAACCTTGTTAAATTTGGATTTTGACTTTTTTCAACCTGGATTTTTGAAATTCCAAGCCATGGAAAATGCAAAATTTCCATCCTTGGAGAGTGTCCCACATTTCCAGGTTGGATTTTCCATTGGATTTTATCTTTTTCCAACTAAGAAAACTTGAAATTTCCAACCTTGGAAATCGAAAATCTTTCCCTGTGATAAGATTGAAGAAACTTTGTTTTGGATGTCTCCAAAGATGATTCATGATCACAACGCCCGAACGTGCACAAAGCGACGAACCGGTAAAGTATGTCGAACCAAGCATGCAACTATACTCGACGGTTTCAAATTTCTACCAAAGTCGACCAATAGAGACGATCGATCAACACATGCTGATGTAGACAATTCAGACCATAGATAACAGAGTAAAACTGATACAAAGGACCAAGGAAAATCCGATCATCAGATTGACAAAGATGTGAAGGCAGACACAGAACAACCTCAGACCAAAACAAAAACTTGTCGTGCAACCAATTGTCATGAAGTTATATCAATGTGTGTGGTTCCCATCTGCATCAAACATGCAGACGATCCCTTATCAGAAAAACACACCCGATGCTTGACCCCTGCAGCCAAGTGTCGTTTATTGCTAATACCTTGGTTGACCAGATGAACATCAAAGGACGTATCACCTCATTATTAATCACCACAGTGAATGGAACTGGTGAAGTCAATTCTACCGTCGTCAAGGAGCTGAGTGTCAGAGCGTTAAACAGCAACCAAACGATCACTGTCAAGAAAGTATTCTCAAGAGAAGATCTACCAGTCGACCAAAATGAGATCGCCACCAAATCCAAGATTAGAGCATGGGATTACCTGAGCAAAATCAAAGATAGCTTACCTGACAATGGCAATCAACCTGTCGAGCTTCTTATCGGTACAGGCTGCCTCAAAGCTATCGAGCCAGTCGTAGTCATCCCAAGTCAAGATGGATATAAAGGTCCATTTGCTCATTGCACCGTTCTTGGATGGTACATCGTTGGACTATTAGAATCCTCCACAAAGAGTCAATCAATTGGATGTCACAGAACCATTGTCACTGACATATAAGAAAAATCAAAGAGTAATCACTTCGTTTTCAAGACCAATGTGAAAGAAATGGACACTGCATGACGTTTATGGATACCATATTGAAGAATCGCCAAACCATTACCAGATGACAAGAAAGTTTGATATCTTCCTCACCATTGAGTGTATCATCCACGAAAACTAGGGAAAATCCGAGTCGTCCTGGATTATGGAGCTGAGTTCCAGAATCAATCGCGGAATAAACAATTGTTAACCGGACCAGACTTGACCAATCAAATTGTTGGAGTCCTGTCACGTTTTCGTTAAGGTCGTATTGGAGTAATGGCAGACATCCAAGCTATGTTTTACCAAATGTTTGTTCTTGAAAACCAGCGATACCTTCTTCGCTTCCTTTGGTGGAAAGACAACTATCTAAATTCAACACCTATGGACTACAAAATGAACGTCCACGTCTTTGGTGCAGGATCATCACCAAGCTGTTCAAGCTATGTACTCAGAAGAACAACCTTTGACAATCAAAAAACCATTGAAATGATACAGGGTGTCAAATCGCTATGCAAACGAGGAGGATTCAACATCGTAAAGTTCGTAACCAACAGTCAAACCGTGCTCAAACCGTGCTCAATTATCTTCCAAAAGCGGATCTTGTATCGTCACTCAAGGATGCATCCCTACTGGGTGGACTCACTGACTCAGCTGGCACACAACGTTGTTTCAACGTTTATCTAATGTCCATAACGTCCATATAACGTTAGATGAACGTTGAAGCAACGTCGTGTGCCAGCTGGGGACAAAGCACTCGATGTGTCCTGGAATTTCACTGATAACGTGTTCAAATTCGATCTGGCAGAAGCGAAGTAGAAACCTCTGACAAGACGAGGAATGTTGTCCATGATAAGCAGCATCTATGACCCTCTTGGATTGATATCACCATTCATTCTAAAAGGAAGAGTTATTCTCCAAACTTTGTGCAAGATGGCTGGGATGATCAAATTCTAGAGGATATTGCAACTGATTGGACAAGATATCAAATTGATCAGCATACCACGATGTTATCAGCCATATAACCACCAGTTGAGAAATCAATCCATCACTTCTCAGATGCTTCTGAGAGAGGATATGGACAAGTGACACACTTGATACAAGCCAACAAAGAAGGAGAAATCCATTGTTCCTTGGTAATTGGCAAATCACGTGTTGAACTAATCAAATTCGTATCAATACCAAGGCTTGAGCTGACAGCAGGAGTGATATCCACGAAAATCTGCAATCTTGTCGAGAAAAAAGTACAAATCAAAGATGCCAAACATGTATTCTGGACCGACAGTGAGGTGGTTTTGAGCTATCTCCACAAAACTACCAATAGATTCAAATCCTTTGTGGCAAATCGTGTCCACACTATTCATTCATCTACTCTGACCCTGAAGCCTGGAGGTACATCAAAACGACTGACAATACAGCTGGCATCTCCTCAAGAGGAATTTCTACCAAAGATAGGAACAAGATCAAAATGTGGATACATGGGCCAAAATTCCTCTGGCAAGACGAAAGCACATGGAAAAATCAAAGCCCTCACCGAACTAGACGTCAACGATACAGAACTCAAGAAAGTAAATGCAATCATGATCAAAGATGCAACAAATAATGTGTTTTTGAGGTTAATCAAACATATATCAAATTGGAAAAGGCTATGTCGTATCGTCGCATTAATTCTACGTTTCGTACGCATAACTTATTCCAAACATCAAAAGATCACTTCATCCCACCATTGAAGAAGTAAATGAAGCAGTAAGGCTCATCATCACCACCACCCAGCAAGTAAAGTTTACAGACGAAATTGCAGCCTTGAAGAAGCAAAACTACGTCGCAGAACACAGCCCAATTTCCAGTCTTAATCCATTTATTGATGAGTTAGGAGTACTTCGTGTTGGTGGAAGATTACGAAAATACAACCTAGACTTCCAACTATTACCGAAGAATCACGAGTTATCCGAGTCAATCGTTCGATGATGTCACGAGAAGTGTGCTCACAGAGATCGTCTACACACACTTCACGAGTTGAGAAATCAGGGTTTCTGGGTTGTCAATGGAAACACCTTTGTTCAAAAAATTATCTATCATTGTATCATTTGTCGTTACCTCAGAGGATCCTTTAGATTTTTCTTGTATTTTGGTCGCTCTTTCACCTGGTCTGTGACTCGTTTGGTCGATCTTGGAGTCATTTTCCTAGCTATTTTCTGGTCACAGACCGTTAGTGTCTTTTGGGCATTTCATTTCTTCCTTTGGTCGCATTGGCTTCATACTCTATTTCGGGCCTCCTTTTGCCCTCTGTTTGCTCTAAGGCCATTTTACCTTTAGAGTTCCGCATTGTTTTCCATATTCCGGAATTGGCCCTTTTAATCCGGAACTGGCTGATTTCCGAAATGAGGAATTTAGCTATTCTTACTTTATTTCAAATCTTAATTAGACTTTCTTTGTATTTTTCTAGCCTCAGGTTCAATCAAGAGTATTTAGAGTATTTGAGAGGTCGAGAGATTTTTATTTCTTTTTGCATATTATGTTTGTATAGTTAAAGTCTGTCCAGATATAATTGGCAGTGGAAACAAGAATGCCTGTAACTTTTGGTAGTCAAATATAATTATGGAAATTTTTTTTGCTTGTTTTAGAGAATCAAAAGCGCTATATTTGAATGTATTTTTGGTTGAAAAATTTGCGATTTTTAGCGGTTTAATTTGCAATTGTAAAAATTGAGCTTTTTTTCTACTTATGCTATAACATTCATTTTTACACCAGTGGTAGTTCAACCTTAGGTTAAGAAGTTTGTTAAATTTCAAGGCAAACAGAAAAGTCCTTCGGAAGATCTGGGACCCGAAATACCCCTTGGTAGCACTTTTCTGTGAAATATCAAATCTCCAACTTATACTACAAAACGGGGGTAGTGATATGGTTGATGAAACAGTTTTTCGATCATAACACATTTTACAATCTCTTTAAGGGACATAAAGTAGTAAAATGTAAACATTGCACGAACCACGTGTCATTAAAGAGAACAATTAAAATCACGTGTCCAAAACAAACTTGTAAAACAATTAAACAATCAAATTGGCCATATTTGGTTTGATTTTTTATTTTGACATGTGACATTTGTTTTGATTTTGTATCCGCTGCATACAGTTTGTTTACAAATTTGACAAGTACTGTTATGTCCCTTTAATGACCTCATAGCCAAACTGTGTTTAGTGTTTTGGGAATTAGCAAAGTTCTTTAATGACTTAAAAATAACAAAGGCAATATAAGTTCATGCTTATCCTTTCAATAAAAACAATTATACTGTATGATTTCACTTCGTTTCGAAATAATCAATGATACCAATAATACCAATGCACCAACACTTAACATTTTCCAACTTTTAATTGCACTGTTCAAAAAAGATAACATAACCCCCGTTTTTAGTAATAAGTTGGAGATTTGATATTTCACAGAAAATTGCTACCAAAGGGTATTTCGGGTCCCATATCTTCCGAAGGACTTTTCTGTTTGCCTTGAAATTTAACAAACTTCTTAACCTAAGGTTGAACTACCACTGGTGTAAAAATGAATGTTATAGCATAAGTAGAAAAAAAGCTCAATTTTTACAATCGCAAATTAAACCGCTAAAAATCGCGAGTTTTTCAACCAAAAATACATTCAAATATAGCGCTTTTGATTCTCTAAAACAAGCAAAAAAAATTTCCATAATTATATTTGACTATCAAAAGTTACAGGCATTCTTGTTTCCACTGCCAATTATATCTGGACAGACTTTAGTAAATGCACCAATAAAGTGATAGGAATCTTGCAATTAAAGAGTTGCTCTTTAACATTACCATATCACTACAACAACGCAGACAGCTTTTGTGATCTTTTTTACAAGTAAAAATAGGTGTGGGGTATAAGTAAGTAAATATCCGGGGGCGAGGGTACTTGGGTAATAATCAATAGCTATCGATAATCTAAAGACATTAAGCCAGACCCGATCAATCGAACTTGTCGAACCAATTGAACAATCTAACTCCATGCATTGGGTATTGAACAATTAAAGTTTGAGTAAATAAAATAATTGAGCTCTAAGATTTTTTTTAACATTGTGAGTGTTCATTCAAATTCGATGAATGGGTTGCGGTTGGCAATCTCTATTAACCTGACCTCGACCTCGACCTCGACCCTGTCTCTTGAAAAAGGTCGGACCCTCGACCCTTGGAAGAAAAGCCGACCCTCGACCAAAATACTATAAAAAGCCGACCCTGGGTAAAAAAAAATGCTTTGGTTACTTTTATAAGATTTTTTTGGATGAATATTTCAAAAACTAATCATTAGAACACTTAAAAATAGTCGTCGGTGGGGGGGGGGGAGGATGAGATCATTCTTCACAAACCCCCCCCCCCCCCATGGCATCATATTATTGACCAACATGTATAATCAGCCTCGTAACGATGTATCTCAAGCTTAACTTACGTTTTACGTTGACGCACGAGAGATCATATTTTATTATCTTCGGGTCTTCCACTCACAGTAAAACATCAAATTCAAAAAGCAGATGATAGTGACCCGGGGGGGGGGGGGGGGCGACGAGGCGTTGACATATTCTTATAAAAAGTGTCCCATTCCCCTGCGATTGTCTGCTCAATATCTAATATTAGGATATTCCAATCTCATTTTAAAACACTGTTAAAAACTGTTTTTTTACCCAGGGTCCACTTTTTATTGTATTTCGGTCGAGAGTCGGCTTTTTTCCAAGGGTCGAGGGTCGGCCTTTTTCAAGAGTCAGGATCGAGGTCGAGGTCGGGTTAATAGCGATTGCCGTTGCGGTTCGATCAGTGCAATTTTTCAATTTTCGACACGCTTGCTTCACTAGGTACGGAGGGCTTAATTACAGCTGATCGATTATTATTATTTTTACAAAATGGCCTAATTTCGACATCCCTCATATAATTCCAGCACCCTTCTTATAGATAGGATTAAAAGAAAGGTCAGAATCACTGATCTGTGACAAAAGAGATGTTTTCCTCTCTGACCCTTTACCAGCGATCCCGACCTTTTATTATTCCCAGTTTAAAGAAGGGTATTGAAATTAAGTGAGGGATGTCAATATTAGACAAATTTACGGTATTGATTATGAGAACCAAATGCTTGGTCATTGATTTAAAAATGTATCCGTCTTTTTGTATAAGATTCTCGTTTCCGCACTAAAATTCCTTTGCCATTTTTCTAGCGAAAAGAAAACCAGGACTGAGGGTAGTTCAAAAACAAGCTTTCGAAAGTAAGGCAATTGTATTAAAGATTTTCATTACCTTTAGAAATAAACCCTTTCAATCTTATGCTGTTTATCTCGGGAAAAATTGATTTTCAAAGATTCTGGAAAAATAACAAGAATCTTAGTGCAGAAATGGGAATTTTATACAAAAAGACGATAGGGATGAAGGGCAAGCAACTGCGGTAAAAAAGTTTTAGCTTTAAGGGAAGAAATTTTCATGCAGAAAGAAAATTAATCTTAAAATTGCTCTGAAATCCAAACAATACCCTACTCAGCCTGCTCAGCCTATTTTAAATATTTCATGTATTTTTCAAAAGTTGTGCTTTTTTGAGCCTGAAAACAGTCATTTTTTTTATTTAGCAATATATTGCCAAAAATACCCCTTAATGCCCAAATTAAACACCCGTCATGTTTATTTTTCAAGGTATCAGCCAAATTAAATGCCAGTCAAAGTTGATTGTGTTTGATTTTGTTCGATTGAGGAAGTATTGTATCCAATGTCATGAAAGTCTGTCTCAAAATACTTTACTTTTTTAAGCAATTTCTCAGGACTCATTTATAAAGTAAAAAGTTCTTCATCGTTGGAAAGTTATATAAAAGTTGAATAATCTAAAATAATAAAAGTTTTTGAAATATTGAGAGATAATATGAAGAAAAATTAAAGAAGATTGAAAAATGAAGATTCTTACTTCTTGCTTGCGATGAGACTAAAGTATATTTGAACATGGAGGATTTCGAATCTCTCTCTGCACAGATTTTACTCTAAGGTTCCAAATAAACGGTCCCCGCTTGTTAATTTTTCGAATAGAATCCCCCCATTTATTAATTTTTAAGAATTGTCAAAGAGAAGGTCTCTTATTTTGCTCTAAATAGCCTGATTTTGGTCCAAATTTCCTTATTTTTGGGTTTTCAAAAGTACGATTTCCAAACCCCCCCGGCAATTAGGTCCCGTTTATTAAGATCTCGAAAATTCTCCACCCCCCCCCCATTTATTTGAACGCCCCCCCCCCCTAACCTGAAGAGTACGTATCTTACTAAGGTAAAAAGTAAAAAGTTATCCCTGTTGAGTAGGGCTATAACACCCAAAAATGACCAAAATATAGCAAATATATATATGTGAAGAAATAAAAATTTCTGTCCAACTATATTCACTCAGGAGATTTGGGGTGGCAGAGCAGCATATGCATTTCGTCTTTATTAGGACTCGTCAGCACTGCATACTATATATACCTATATATACTTTGAGCTTTTAAAATTCAGGCAAACTTTCACTTTATAGTTATTTTCGATACCAGTCTGAGTTTTTTGTCTCCAATTTTGGAGTCACTTCAGATATTTTCTAGCTGGTCTTTTTGCATTTATATCGATACATCCACTTTCTTTTTTGTTAGCGCGAAACTTTTTCATGACGTAATCTTTTCATTGGACAAAAAAGGTTGACTGTTGCGGCTTAGTACTTTGCAAATTTATCTTGACAAAGATATTCGATAAATTTTTAAATAAATTTTATTATTAAATCCATCTCAAAAGTATGTGTATCTCAAGCTTTTTGACATTTTCTCAGCCCTCATTTATGCAATCTGTGTTCAGATTATAGTATCTTTCTTGGGTAAAAAGTTACAGCCTTTTAAAGTAGACCTGAAACAGCCAAAAATGACAAAAAATAGCAAGAATACCAACTGCTGTTTAATATTATTGTTTCATTCTATGATCTATCTATCATCTATGAATAATCGTGCACTGTGCGAAATTTTCGAGTCGTCTTGAATTTGAAAAACATTCTAAAATATAACAATCGACCTGAATTAGAATTAAAGAAGGGACATGGTAATAAAATTGCTTCATTTTTGGATGTTGATATTCAAATTTAAAATAAGTTATTTCTAAAGGCAAACTTTTTGATGAACGTGATGCATTCCCGGGAGGTACTAGGGCAAAATGGGTTACGGGGATGCTCCGCTGGTCAGGGTACCTTTTTAAACATCCACGAGTCCCAGGTAGGGTCGCAAAAACACTAAAATAGAAAAACCAGTCCCTCGTAGGGTGCCTAATTTTGGAAAATTTGGGGAAAAAGTAGAAAATTTAAGAACATTTTGGAATTTCAGTCCCATTCAGGGTCACTTTTTTCGCAAATTTCGAGTCCCACGTAGGGTCCATTTTTCGAACCTCAGCGGATCACCCCCGTCGGACGACAAGGGTAGTACCCCCCCCGGATGCATTTCCTTTTGAAATCGTTAGAATGCCAGACAGATCTTCCAACATGACTTCCAAGACTTGCTGAGTCTCCGTATTGCTTGAATGTCTTTTTTAACTAGTAGTTTTATCGAGTCTTGTCACTGCCTGTTTAGGAGAATGCTGAAACAAGGTGCAAACAAACCAGGAATACGGAAAGTCTTGAAGAGATTGTATGGTAGATCTTCCTTTCTTGAAGAGTTCGGCGCCGACTCAAAGTTATCTTGTGATAGCCTACTGGATTTTTCATGATATTTTTTCTATTTTATTTACTTTGATCTTGCCGATTTTTATTTTTGCTACTTCGGTGGACCTGTGTCGCAGGTGACCCTGTTTTCTTCTTGGTACATAAGTCGGTCCAGCAACAAAGGTCGAAACTGAGCTACCACCCTTACAATATTGGCACCGGATTTGTCGTTTTATTGGATTTGTCTTTTCATGTGTATGTCAGATGGAAATGGTTATTTAGGTGTGTGGCATTGGGTCGATGGATGTGTACTAAGTGACAGCTTTTACACTAGGCTTTGATAGTGGTAATATTCGAGCATTTGTTTTGAACTATTTCCATCGATGATCCTTCAGATCCTTACTATTGATTTTGTCGTATATATTTTTTCTCTGGATTGATTTGCTAGTTTTGGGTTCAGTTAGTTGTTAAACTTTTTCTTTTGGAAAGGTAGTTTTTGGCCTTCATTAACAGCTCTGTATTGCTTTCTTCATGTTTGAATTAGGGTCCTTTCATAGGCCGTCCAAGTAGACCAAAAATTTTCGCCATTGCGTCAATGTTTGTTTAGTTTTCTCGAATCATACTAGAAAAAATTTCGATTTGAATTCCTTTTTGATGTGACACTAAATTCTCACATATTATAAAAGGCTTCTTTTGAGGGGACTTGTGTAACTTATGGCATGTATCTCAAAAAGTAATGATTAAAACAGGATGAAATTTTCACCTTAGATTAGATGCATCCTTTATTTTGAGAGGAAACAATTCACGAAAAATGTATTTTGAAAAAACAATGACGTCATCTTTTTTTTCTCAAAAGTTTGAGATTACCAATACCTTTCATTGAGCAAAATTAAATAATGTTTTAATCAGTACCTTTTGAGATATTCAAATTTACGTCTTCAATTATGGCGTTATAAAGCGCTTTTTCTCTAATTTCTAATAAAAAGAGAAAAAATTAAGTTTCTCTCCATCCTTATACGCTTCTTTTGAAGAATAAATGACAATGTTAAAAGTCCCCAATTTTCTGCGTCAAACTTATGTCCTTTTTGGACATGCAAATCAGAAACGTTGGGCGTCACCCAAATTATCTTTGAAACTTGCCTCGACTGTCCTGAGGATATACAACTTCAAAAACATAGACAGAAATGTGTGTTCTGAATATGTATAACGATACTTTTTGATAAAGTATAAAACCTACCTCTTCCTTTGACATTAACAACAAACTCTTGATTGGTGCCATCAGTTTGCAATGTTTTCATTTTAATAGAATGAACGAACCCCGACGCCATCTCCTTACGAATCTGAACTAACAGTATATCATTCAATGGTCTGATCAAGTATTCGTTTTGTTGTAATCCTTCATATACGATTTCTGTTTTTTCGTCGATTTCTTTGCCGACATCAATAGCAGTGATATTAGCAATGTTCAAGTTTTTGAAATTCAAAGTGATTTGAACGTCTTTGTAAAGGTTTCTTTCAAGCCTGCAAAATAAAATTCATCCATTTTAAATACTTAAGGGAGTCACATGAAGGATAGAGAAAATTGAAATTTTACATTTTTCATCATATCTTTTGAAGCAGAAAAGATTTGTAAATGAAACTTTCCAAAAATGTAATATAACTATAGAGAATGTGAAAAATTAAAAAAAAATTCTAAAAATAGCCAAGACGGGGGTAATATCAGCCAGGGGGTAATGCACTATCAAAATACTATGGCAGCGTTTTAGAAAAATCTATAAAAGCTATTCCAAAAATTTTTTTTGGAGGTTGCTAGTATTTGGAGAAGCTGTGGAATGAATGGAAATTTTTTTCAAAATTTCATTTCAGGGGGTCTGGAACCTAAAAAATGGAAAATTTAAGTTTTTTCGGGTTTTGAAATTGAAAAGTGATTTTTTCAAAATTCTACTCCATTCATTCCATAGCAAACCATAAATGGAGCAACTCCTGAAAATTTCATGATCATAGCTCTTTCCAATCCTGAAAAAACGTTGCCAAGGTGTGCGAAAACCCCCTGAAACCTATTTTGAGAAAATGGTCCGTAAAGTCAGAAGTGAGATATAAATCTCTATTTCTCTAATAAATCGACCGTTTTACAAAATTCTTTCTGTGTTTGACTAAAATGGAATAAAGTACTACTTTATATACTTTAGAAAGGGCTTTGAAATACCATAATAGTCCAGAAATTCTAAATTATCACTTTCACGTGATGCGCGCCAATCCTTAAAATTTTGCGCCAAACTCCACGTCAACATCGATTTAAGTCAATTTTAATGTGTTTTCACAACAATAACCACATTTTCAATGTAATAGATCATCCTAGTATATTTTCCTCACTGCATCTGTCAGTTATAAGTTAATTTAACGTTTATCTGTAGTAATACAAGAATCCACTTGGACGTTGGACATCACGCGTGCCGTGCACAATTTCTCCTCGTGAATGTAAATAATCCCACACCTAATAGTCCCAGACCTTCAATAATTCATCTCACACAATTGTTAAACCAGCCTCCAGGCTTTCAATATCTTTAACACTTGGATCTTTGAATAGATACATCATTAAATATGCCTTCGGTCCATTAAAGTTTGTTCTTCAAAGTTTTTCGGTGTTCATCAGAAACGTTGACTTTGGGAATCAAGTCTTTGGTCTCACCTGGCTCAAGCTTCCTTAGTTGAGAAGAATGACATCAAAGAGCTAAAAGTGTCATCAGTCAGTCCAACATTTCCAAATTAAAACAGCTTTCATAGTCAAAAACACTGCTGACAGCCTCCAAATTCGTGTGTTTTTTAAAAATATTACTTTTTCGGTTACCATCTTTGATTACGTCATATTAGGAAATCCCGCGGAAAAAAGGCGTTATTGACTTAGACGCCCGAAAAGGGCGTAAAAAGATCTTTCGTTTGGTATGCCATGATCCTATGTTTAGATCAGCCATAAAGAAATTGGGCCCTAGCAACGGGTATGATTTTTCGTTGCTAAGGAAAATACTTCAGATCAAGGTCTAGAAAAAACCTTATATCTCAGGAAATATAAATGCTACAGCCTTAAAATTTTCAAGGTGTGTTCAGAAAGGGTATAGGGTCATGAAACGCGCAAAATCTCGAAATCGATAATTTTTTCACCAAATCTCAAAGCTTCATGTGACTCCCACCTTAACTGAAAACAACCGAAGCTTTAAACTACATGATAAAACCAAGATATAATACAAACTGTCAAGGCCACATTGTCCCTCTGATAGCCCTTGCTCACAAACGTCAGTCGGCAAGAATTTATGTTCGACCTCAAATATTCGTCGGTAAAAAAACTTAAGTAACTGAGTAATCTCTTCGACACTTTTTACCGGCGAATTTCGGGCAAAAAGTTACCTGATCTCCTTAGATTCCAATTTTTGACGTTCTAAATGAAAAAAATACAGAGACATAAATTTACTTCGTCAGGTCTTTGACACGAGGAGAAAGTGGGGATAACCCCCAAAAAATGTCACGTAAAGTTTTGAATGTAATATTAGGATTCCAAGTGATAAATATTTATGTCAAAAAGGGTCATTTCTTCAGTCGATTAATAAGGTAGGGTATAAAAATAATATTTGATAAAAAATTGAGAGGTTCAAGTATCTAAAGAGGTTTACTAACGGCAATGAAAGGGATTGAGTTCCATTAAACAAGGGTCAAGTTTCCCTGTATAATCAAGAGAAAGTAATTATATAGAAGAAAATAGAATATATTCACCTCTTTTGACGTTCCAAGAATCGATAACTTGTTTCAAAATGTCTTTACTTGCTTTATTTTGTTCATTAATGAGGTGATTTTGCATGTTTGTCATCAGCGTCTTGTGGTAGTTCATCAAAGTATTCAAATCAATTTGTACAGTCTGATTTCTTAAGTTATGAAAATCAATCATTTTAGCATATTTTAGTTTGATCAGCAGCTTATCAATATCGTCCATGGTGTCATCAAATTTCTGTTGCTGTTTAAACTCTTCCGGGTTGCCGTGTTTAATACCGTTTCTAGACTTCCGAGCATCCTTTATAATTGCTTTGGAAGGATTTGGTAGCATAAGAAATTCCATAGCAACAAGGGTTATGATAGTCACGTCCCAATTTTTAGAGTCCGTTAAACCATTTTGGGGTAAAATTAAATCGTATTGATCCTGAAAAATTTTCTTTTGGTTCAACAAAGTGTCTAGCTTCCTTTTCCTCATAGGATCGGTGAAAAAATTGAACAGGTCGATACCATCAGCAGGTAAAAGAATTTGAACCAACGTTGTATCACGACACATTCCTAATAAGCCATCTTTTAGGTGAATATCGATACTTAAAGTCGCCTTCAAGTAATTGCCATTTTCAATAATTACTTTTGAGTTTGAACTACCCATTTTGATTTTTCACTTTAAACAATTTGTTTACTAAATTAGATGAAAGAAATATTATTAGCCTATATCATAGGGTTTGTGTTTTGAGTGCAAGAAAATTTTCTACAGTATTGTAGTAACCCGGGGGGATTAGTCAAAAATGGGTGTTGGGTATGTGCGGACAATGTCGGTTTTTGTTTGCTTCCCCACGGTATAAGTGGTGTTTTATGATGTTTTATACCCCCCCCCTTTGTTGACGTGTTTTTTCGACTTTTTCAAAAGTAAATTTTGAATTTAGAAGTTTTAAAAACTTGAGAACCTCTGTACCAATTATAAAAAAGCTATAACATGCCAAATTTTAAGTTTGTTTTCTCTTTTTTATTACAATGCAAAATAAAATCATTAAAAATTCACATTATTTTGGACACAATAAGCCATCAAACCCTTATACTTTTTTCTGGGTCATCTAATAATTTGTTTTGGAAAAATATTTTTCAGGCTAATTCAAATTTCTTTTTATCTTTTCTAACCAATTTGGATTCAATTTTAGCCATTTTCACAATACATGTTTTCTTAATCAAACGAAAATTCGAACTCAGGCTAGTCTGAATCGCAGACCTCTACAAAACCTAAGGTAGTCACTGTAAAAAATAATTTTCTTAAGCTAGATAGTCATCTCAATTTAAGAAAACTTAACTGATTTTAAGATCTCATTTCTTAAATTAAAATTAAAATTTTCGAGTTTTGAAAAAAGTGTACGTTATCCTAAAATTAGATAAAATTTCTTATATTCTAGGGCGGTCAGATAAAATATCTAGAGCTATAGAGAAAGTGCGCGAAGCGAAATAAAAGGATTTACTAAAGCATGAAAACTTCTTTTGTTTTTAATCAAAAGAATAGTTTATTGAATGAAAAATTTCACTACGAAGGTTTTAACATTTTTTTGAAGTTTTTTTTGTGAGAAGTTTTGTATGTATATTGAAGAGATTCTTTTTGAGGGGAGAAGAGCAAAGACAAGACCCAATTATAAGATAAGTATTTTTTTATATGTTAACTTTACTGAACACCTACCTACCTACAATCTTACAAATATGGTTTGAGCCTGTTTCACTTAATGATCACAAGAGCATAAGGGATATATTCTAGCAAGATTCGTAACGATATCAATTTTCTTGAATGAGACACTTCGTATAGGCAAGCATAAATGCGTGGCAACAATTACAATTTGTAGTCTTGTACTACCTAAATTGTGCAGACTACCGGGCTACCTTAACGGAGCGGCCTGTTTGTTTCTACAAAACCTTAGAAAGGCAGAAACAATTTGTAGTCATGTGCTACCTAAATTGTACAGACTACCGGGCTACCTTAATGGAGCGGCCCGTTTGCTTCTACAAAACCTTAGAAAGATAACAGTAACATTGGCAAGTCAGTGTGGAAACAATTTGTAGTCATGTGCTACCTAAATTGTACAGACTACCGGGCTACCTTAATGGAGCGGCCCGTTTGCTTCTACAAAACCTTAGAAAGATAACAGTAACATTGGCAAGTCAGTGTGGAAACAATTTGTAGTCATGTGCTACCTAAATTGTACAGACTACCGGGCTACCTTAATGGAGCGGCCCGTTTGCTTCTACAAAACCTTAGAAAGATAACAGTAACATTGGCAAGTCAGTGCAGAAACAATTTGTAGTTATGTGCTACCTAAATTGTGCAGACTACCGGGCTACCTTAATGGAGCGGCCTGTTTGTTTCTACAAAACCTTAGAAAGATTACTGTAACATTTGGCAAGACAGTGTGGAAACATTTTGTAGTCATGTGCTACCTAAATTGTGCAGACTACCGGGCTACCTTAATGGAGCGGCCTGTTTGTTTCTACAGAACCTTAGAAAAATTACTGTAACATTGGCAAGTCAGTGCAGAAACAATTTGTAGTCATGTGCTACCTAAATTGTGCAGACTACCGGGCTACCTTAATGGAGCGGCCCGTTTGCTTCTACAAAACCTTAGAAAGATAACAGTAACATTGGCAAGTCAGTGCAGAAACAATTTGTAGTCATGTGCTACCTAAATTGTGCAGACTACCGGGCTACCTTAATGGAAAGGCCCGTTTGTTTCTACAAAACCTTAGAAAGATAACAGTAACATTGGCAAGTCAGTGTGGAAACAATTTGTAGTCATGTGCTACCTAAATTGTGCAGACTACCGGGCTACCTTAATGGAGCGGCCTGTTTGTTTCTACAAAACCTTAGAAAAATTACTGTAACATCGGCAAGTTATTGCAGAAACAATTTGTAGTCATGTGCTACCTAAATTGTGCAGACTACCGGGCTACCTTAATGGAGCGGCCCGTTTGCTTCTACAAAACCTTAGAAAGATAACAGTAACATTGGCAAGTCAGTGCAGAAACAATTTGTAGTCATGTGCTACCTAAATTGTGCAGACTACCGGGCTACCTTAATGGAAAGGTGCGTTTGTTTCTACAAAACCTTAGAAAGATAACAGTAACATTGGCAAGTCAGTGTGGAAACAATTTGTAGTCATGTGCTACCTAAATTGTGCAGACTACCGGGCTACCTTAATGGAACGGCTTGTTTGTTTCTACAAAACCTTAGAAAAATTACTGTAACATCGGCAAGTTAGTGCAGAAACAATTTGTAGTCATGTGCTACCTAAATTGTGCAGACTACCGGACTAACTTAATGGAGCGGCCCGTTTGCTTCTACAAAACCTTAGAAAGATAACAGTAACATTGGCAAGTCAGTGTGGAAACAATTTGTAGTTATGTGCTACCTAAATTGTGCAGACTACCGGGCTACCTTAATGGAAAGGCCCGTTTGCTTCTACAAAACCTTAGAAAGATTACTGTAACATTTGGAAAGTCAGTGTGGAAACAATTTGTAGTCATGTGCTACCTAAATTGTGCAGACTACCGGGCTACCTTAATGGAGCAGCCCGTTTGCTTCTGCGTAAAGACCTTGAATACTATTTTGGACTTTTTTCTGGTACAAGCCATTTATATTGAAATCAAAGCTCTTTGTATTTTTTTTTCAGGAAAAGTGAAGTGCAAACCCGGAAGGGAAACGTCATCTACTTGTCTACATCTCTACAAGTCGTTTTCAAAAGGTAAGAAAATTTCTGTAATTCTTTACCCAGCACCTTCAATATTTGCAACTTCATCACTCCAAGTACAAAATCTCTTCAGAGTCATTTAGCAAACGTAGGGGGAAAGAAGCACTTACTTATCTTTGAGCTATGTTGGCTTGTGAAGTCTAATATATTCTAATTTCCTTTTCTACAGGAGACTAATCAACCGAACGCAAGAAAGAAAGAACTGTTTGCCTGAGATGCCAAGACTAATGGTAGAAGTTAGGACATGAAAATCGTTTATCGTGTATGGTAGCAAGATTTTGACGGTGGAGCCGCTTCCACTCGGTTTCTTATGTTTAATGGTTTTGTTTTACTTGCTCCACGAATACTATCCAACAGACAGAGCTGATTACCTACATGCATGACAATCTAGCACCGGATCGTCTTCAAAGAAACTTGTTGTAAAGATTCTCATTACGAAAGCTTTAATAATGCAGTAAAAAGACTTCAGAATTTCTACCCAGCGATTTCAACACCTCTATGTCACAGAGCCGCTGGGACCCCCGCCCAACTGGAAAATTTGACAAAAATTTCGTCCCGGTAGGAAAAAAACCTGAAATTTCAGTCCCACTGCTCGGAAATTAACTTTGATTCCTTCCCTATTCGAAATAAACTATTCGCACTGAAATTCTTATCCCCAATGAGGAAAAAAGTTCCACCGGGGCTGTGAGACAGGGGTGTATTTCATTTTGTGGTTTATTTTTAATTTCGCCTAGCGAAAGTATTGTTTTCAGCGTGTTTCTGCGGCGACGGCGGCGGTTAGGAATTTTTTTCGGGCGTAACGGGAGGAATGAGGGCGTCACATATAGGGCGTCCCAGGATACTTTGCTAAGACAAGGCCCTGTCTATACTTTAACTTGAAATAAGTAATGCTAATTACCTTGGGATTTATGATGAAATGTAACACGGGTCCAAATCTATCGCTATTCCCCAAGCTTCTGACCGCTGAAGTACAAATAGATCTATGTGGCTGAAAATGATCCTGTTTTGTATTCATCATTGTCAGATTTTTTACAAACATATCACTATGAGAATTCAATAAAGGATACTAAAACACAATTCCTGTGTAAATTTGAACAAGATTGGAGAAATCTTCAGTGTTATGGCTGAAAATTATCGTTTTTGGACTTTGATGTCGTAATTTCATGGCGACTGGCGACCGTTCCTTTTGATTTTTCAAACCCGACACAGATTTTTCACAAACATATCACTATGAGAATTCAATAAAGGATACTAAAACACAATTCCTGTGTAAATTTGAACAAGATTGGAGAAATCTTCACAGTGTTATGGCTGAAAATGATCGTTTTTGGACTTTGTCGTAATTTCATCGCTGCTGGCGACCGTTCCTTTTGATTTTTCAAACCCGACACAGACTCTTTACAAACATATCACTATGAGAATTCAGTAAAGGATACTAAAACACAATTCCTGTGTAAATTTGAACAAGATTGGAGAAATTTTCACAGTGTTACCGTGAGATTGGGTAACTTGCATCAGTGGAGGCTAACATGCATAGTCTTCAAATAAAAGACCTAGCTGGTCATTAAAATACAACTACGCAGCTCCTCTCGCAGCTCTAGTCTACCATTTTTGTTTTGACTTAACTTTGTATTTTAATGACCAGCTAGGTCTTACATTTGAGGGCTATGCATGTTAGCCTCCACTGTTGCAAGTTACCCAATCTCACGGTATGGCTGAAAATGATCGTTTTTGGACTTTGTCGTAATTTCATCGTGGCTGGCGACCGATCCTTTTGATTTTTCGATTTTTCAAACCCGACACAGATTTTTTACAAACATATCACTATGAGAATTCAGTAAAGGATACTAAAACACAATTCCTGTGTAAATTTGAACAAGATTGGAGAAATTTTCACAGTGTTATGGCTGAAAATGATCGTTTTTGACTTTGTCGTAATTTTATCGCGGCTGGCGACCGTTACTTTTGAATTTTCAAACCCGACACAGATTTATTACAAACATATCACTATGGGAATTCAGTAAAGGATACTAAAACACAATTCCTGTGTAAATTTGAACAAGATCGGAGAAATTTTCACAGTGTTATAACTGAAAAATGATATTTTTTGGACTTTGTTGTAATTTCATTGGCTGGGGCGACCGTTCCTTTTGAAGATTTTTCAAACCCGAAACAGGTTTTTTCCAAATATACCACTATTTATTACATACACACTATTGTACCATTTTATTTGGTTTATCCTCCTCTCCAAGAATTATCCCAACAGAAAAAATAATGCTTAGCTAAAAGCCGTGGCCTCTAATTAGGCTATTTTTCTTTTCAAAATTTTATCCGGACAATCAAATTAACGGTGCATCATGGCTTCACTATTGGCAAGTTTAGAAAAAGATTAATTTATAAGAACTTGAAGATATTAACTCCTAAATGTTTATCTCCTTTAGCTCCAATTTTGAACTTTTTAGTTGAGGATGAGTGGGGGGGGGTTGGGGGTTGGGGTTGGTTCTTTAGGCAAGAAAGTGCACGTGTAATCACTTAGAAGAACTAAACTCTCAGCTGTCTTTTTTATATTCGTTAAGATTATTTCTCATGCTCGCTCTGCAATAGAATTATTACTTTGCTTTCTGATCTGTTCTGATTAGTAGTTTGTGGGCAACGTTCTAACTGAACAAACTCATCTTTCACATCTTTTAATCTCTTAAGCCGGAGCTTCCAGCGCAGCTGGTTTATTTGCGTTAATTTCAAATTGTAAAAATTTCATGACTGTTAAATACTTGACTAATTATATTTGTGTAATTAATAAAGTAGTTTGATTTAGCGGTTCAAATTTCTGCCATGCTGGAAAAAAAGGACAAATGATGTCCACTAATTGCACAAGTTTGAGAGAAGACTGTTAAATTTTTGCGAATTCGGCCTATTATATTTTTGTCTCTTCGGGGGAGAGGCACGAAGAAGAGAACTGTTTATCTCTCTGCAAAAAAACAACAAAATAACAAGATATACACAGTATGTGGCCCCCAAAAC
The DNA here is from genome assembly GCF_902728285.1 of Clytia hemisphaerica. NCBI lineage: Eukaryota > Metazoa > Cnidaria > Hydrozoa > Leptothecata > Clytiidae > Clytia > Clytia hemisphaerica. Next base: position 1,196,173 of record NW_027103638.1, on the reverse strand, counting down.
GGCGATCAAATTTGAAATTTCTCTCAAATTTAGAGGAAAAGAGAAAAAAAATTTTGCTGCATGAAAACCTTTAATATCTCTACTTTATTTCCTGGAAGTTCTTTTTCAAAATTTTTAATTTCAACAATATTTTTCAATCGCTTAAAGATAGGTAGCTTTTTTCTAGTGGCCCCCAAAACGGAGGTTTGAAATTTTAGCCATTTCTCGAGATATCTTTAAGATCTGAATACAAAATTTTGACCATAGTTTTGAAATGTGATTTAGAGGGTTTTGGGCATAAATTTATTTGATAAAATTTTAACAGTATACCCCTGGTTGTCAAAATGCAGGTGCGGGGCCCCCAAAACGGAGGTGTAGTTAAAATCAAATTATTAAGCCCAGTGGTAATAGGGGGAAAAACTATGAACATATTTGTGTTTGCCCTTAAATTTACGACCCGATGGATGTAAAATTTATGATTTTTATGAAATATTTGAAGATTTTCGATATTTCAAAGTCCAAACTGAAAATTTAGAAATTTTCAAAATGACAATTTTGATTTAACAACGTCTTAATCAAGTTTTTGAAAACAAATCTCTTTTGAAAATAGTTCCATTCATGTATGGAATAAGCTGTGAAAATTTTAGAAAAAAAGCTTAACTGAAACTGAAAATATTAAGCTTTAAAGATATTTTTCTCCTATATTTTGCAAAAAATGACAGAATTTGCCGTTTTTGCTGATTCAGCGAAAATTTTTATATATAATGTTAACTTTTTGTTATAAACTATTAACTCAAGGTGATAGGAATAGAATCCCAAAATTTTTTGCTTTTTCTCATATTTAGAATTTTCGGTTTTGTCAATGCTGATTCTAGGGCTCCAAAATACTGGTTGACCTTCAAGATGCTATATCTTTTACCCAGCCTCTAAAGTCACAGATGTATTTGCATTTTCTGAACGGCATTAGGTGTAGAAAGTTTCCTTTACCCCGTTTTCATAACTTATTTTCAATATCCAAGGTGCTAGAGTGAGTTATATGCAATTTTTATCTAATTTTGGTGTTAAAATATTTCCTTTAGAGCAAATATGTTATTTTGAATCTGTCTCAAACCAGCAAAAACATGCTCATTTTTAAGTATAACCATCATTCTTTCAAAATAAACAAAAATCGTTTAATTCTGATAAATCTACAAGTCAGAATCTTCATTTTAATGAAAACCTCCGTTTTGGGGGCCGTCTCCGTTTTGGGGGCCATATACTGTACACAAATTCAATTAATCGTTTAATCTATATTTGCATTAGCATGCCTACATTTACTCATATATTACTGATAGTGTATAATATCATAAAAGATGCTAACAAAGTTTTCCAATCAGCTGAATGATGAAAGAGATTGATTGAAACACTGCGTCGAAACTCGGAACTCTTGTGAACAATATCCCATAACCACAAAACGATGATTGTAGATTTGCACATGAAAAAATAAATTAATTAAAGATAAACATCAATCAGTCCCAAAATGAAGTATAAGCTAAATCTTTAGCCTTTCTCAGGCAAGAAAAAGTGAATTCTTATATTTTTTACGCCGCATTTTGACGAGACGTATAGGATTTAGTGATTTCTTTGTTTTTTGAATGGTATATTTTTTGAAACCTAGTGGGAAATTTTAGTTTCTATCTGTTATTTGTAGAAAAAACAGGCGGGTCACTCAAGGCCGCACAACTTTGGTGGGATGGGAAGGCTGCAAATCCTACTGCACTAAGGAGATCAAATTCTAGCCCTTCGGGCTTACTTCATTGATCAGTCCCAACTTAGGGCTGTTTTTAAGAGTGAAATGCATGCAGGTGTGTTTGAAAGTCTTTTCTTTAAGCACTTTTATTAGCGCATGTACCTCATATTTATCGATATACAGTATTTATAATTATCGATACATATTTTCAAGGCGAAATTTTCGACTTTTCAGTCGTCTTGTTATAACTACTATCGAGTTTTTTAGAACTTTTGTAGAGCTTAATTTTATTAATAATTTATACAGTTCGTTTTCGTACTTTTCAAACTTTTTTTCAGTGCAATCGAATGACCATATAATTGGGTTTCTTTTTTGTAGTTCTATTGTACCTTAAATTTAACCATCCCTTCATCGAGCAAAGTCTCGCATACACTAAGGATTTTAACTTGGAATTGTTTTTTAATGGAATTTTTTCGTACAGATAAATAAAGGTGTATACATGTTAATATTTTCGTTAATTTAATATTTTCGTTAATTGTTATTACTCTTAAAGATGTATATATGAAAGGCTTTCAACAGGCCTACTTTATTTTTGTTGATGATAGGATCCAAAAATCTCAAATTCGTCCATGGATGTATTGTTGGTCTGTCGAACTTGAGATTTTTGCGGCATTTTAATCACGGAGAAAAGATGAAACACCAGCCTTTTGGTTCAAATTATACAGACTCAATTTTATTGAAAATCACGCATTTCTGTCGGTACCCATTTCTGTCTTTACAATGTGTCAACTGGGTAATTCCCATATACAACAACTTAAATCAAGAAAGATCTCTATTGTGAAAATATCTAAAAACAAGATATGACAATATCCAATATCCTGTTTTGAGAAAAATATCATCTTAAAACAAGATAATTTAGGTTGAAATGTGCACTTGGTTTTAATCTTAAAACAAGAAAATTCTTCTAGATAAAAAATCTATGCCATCTCAAATCAAGATAAAATTTCTTACCCATCGGAATAGAAAATTTATCTTGAAAGTGGGATAATTGATCTAGTATTAAGAATTTTTATCTACGGTCGGGGATGTGGAGGTTCCTTATAAGAAACATTTTTTATAGGAATATCGATGTTTTATAAGAAACACTGCTTATAAATATCGATGTTTTATAAGAAACATTTTTTATAAGAATATCGATCATCCCAGTTAGGGTTAGGGTTGGAGACCCAAGCAATAGCATAATTATACTAATTATGCCATTAATGATGTAATTTTTACTATACGAGATTTTTCATTGACCGCCCTCATAAGGAGCACGAATCCGTTAGTGGATGCCAGCAGCCTAAACTCAGGTAAGTTATGGCATGTCTTAAAAAACCCGAAAATTACCACAACTTTTAAAGACCATTAGCCGGCAGAAAAAGTTTTTTTTGGGTCGAGATTGTCAGAAAACTAAAAATATTACAATGCTAGACTTACTGTATCACTTTTGGAAAGGGGAAATGCTAACTTAAATTTTAAGCTATCATAGTTTAAATCTGTTTCACGAGTTCAAGAGTCATGAAAAAATTTCTAAAAATAATTTTCCGAAAAAGCGTGATTTTTGAGAAAAATGAGGGGATTACATTTTTCTCTTTGTTTTTTGATGCGATTCAATTACAGTCACTTTAACCCTTTGACTCCGCTGTCGACCGCTGTTTTTGACCCTACAGCGCGCAGTGGTTTTTCATAAAAAGTCACCTTTTACGCAAACCGGTATAACTTTTAAACAAAACAACTTCAGCTAAAAAGTTACATATCTTTGGAAAGGAAAATTTATCTGCTTTCTTCTGAGCCATAACATAACTCCTATACTGCATTTTATCTCAGTCAAAGTTTCAAAAGGTTCAACACTACATTTTACGACACCGAAAAAAAGTGCAAAATATGGGCCAATGAAAATCTATTTTTTCAAAAGCTATTTTAGTGAAAAACAAATAAAAAACTTACAGAACAGCAGTAGAAGACATTGATGTGTTGAAGGATAAAAAAATTCTGCACTAAAACTGCCAAAATACTCGAAGAAATCTCAAATCCTTACCTCTAACTTTCATAACAGTCATTTCACCGCCTCCATCTTGAATTTGAACGTTTTTCAAATGTTTGTTTTGATTGCGCACTTCATCCTAAAGGCTGGCGCAAATGAATCCAACATTTGATCCAACATTTGATCCAACATTATTGTTGGACCAAATGTTGGGTTCATTTGCGCAAGTCATAATATTGCAACTTTTTAAGAAAATTGTTGGAAATCATGTTGGATGAAGTTTGATCGCCGTCAAACTTTTCATCCAACATTTTTTATGAGATTGACGTCACTTTTATGTTGGTTTCAATGTTGGATGCATTTGCGTAATCATGTTGGATGAAAATGTTTGACGTTTTTGCGCAAATGACTTTTCATGCAACTTTTCGAATTTTTCCACGTGACTTTTCGTCCAACATGTCGTCCAACAATGAATTGGAAATGTTGGATTGAATGTTGGATTCATTTGCGCCGGCCTTAACCCTTTGAAACCTATACTTTCCGGAATGGAAATTTATCGCTCTTTTCAAATATCATAACCATTTGATTCTCACAACAACAGAAAACTAAATATCATTGCTTAAATGACCATACATATAAAAGACGCGTATACGCGTCCCTCGTATATAGGCGCGGACGCACATGTGCGTCCCGCGTGGGCTAAGGGTTAAAGTTTTAATTATTATTACTTTTAGAATTCCCTTGATAATCAAAACATTCGAAAGGCTGGATCTTTTAAGCTTGGGACAATAGAATTTTTATTCCCTTGGGATTTCGAAAGAAACATTTTACCCCGAAGTTACTCTTTTATAAAAATTCAAGAAAGAAACAAGATGCTATGACACTCCTGCCTCACAGCCCCAGTGAAAATTTTCCCCACTTATATTCGTACTTTGTTGGTTATTATAAAGATTGATTACGGAGTACTGAAGGGATGAGAACTTGGGTTGGCTGATGAGGGTTATGCGTGGATGGGACCTCCGAAAACCGACCCTTAAAGAAACCAAATTTTTAATGAAGTGCTCCTTAGAGAGACTTTTTTACAATTGTTTCAGTCGAAATCAAAGGACCCTTAAAAGGACTATTTTAAAATTTCTGAAGGTGAAATAGGCCAGCTCCGCTGGAAGGTCGCTCAAATTTAAAGAGCTTAACCCTTTAAGTGCCAATGTCGAGTATATTGGGCATATACGGCCGCTGGCCTAATGACGTAATATAAAATTAAAACAAAAGCGACTGTACACGAGTCGATTTTTTGATAAAACGATATGAATCGATGAGACATGAATTTTCTACATTTATGTAACAGTAGTAATGTTGTGTATGTGATGTGAAGTCCAATTTTTGGTGTGCTTGTTTTGGTGTCGTGGAAAACTTTTTTAGTTAGTATCTATTTTGGTTTGTATTTAGTCAGTAAACTTTTATTTCTATCCTATCTATGTTCTAATGTGTTTGCTTGTATAGCCCTAGGTTAAGATAGCTTTAGGATAAAGTTTTTCGTTTGTACATATTCTAAGAGTTTGTATTTTTTGTGTTTTAGCGTTTGAAATAGCAATCCAATCAGTGAAAATTATCGCACACCTTTCGTATCCTCCCAACGTCCCCTGTGGCCGTTACAGTAAAAAAGTTATCACCATATCGTATGCTTCGCATTGCTATCTCAACCGTTTCGTTTCGATTCTCGTTTCTTACCGATTCTCGTATCGTATCGAATCTCGTATCTAGTTTCGTATTTAACCAGTTTGCAAAAACTGGTCTCGTATCTCGTATCCAATCGAATCTCTATTGACTCGATTTCGTATCGTATTTAGTCGATTCCGGCCAAATCGACCTCGTATCCTCAAAATCATCAAATGTTGTTTTGATTTGAACTCGTATCGATCTAATCGAATTTCATCGATTCTATCGAATCCAATCGAATTTTATCGATCTAATCGAATTCAATCGAATTTTATCGATTTCATCGAATTCAATCGATTTCATCGAAATTTATCGATTTCATCGAATCCAATCGAATTTTATCGAATTAATCGAATCGAACCGATTTTCATGTCGCATCGATTCATATCGTTTTATCAAAAAATCGACTCGTGTACAGTCGCTTTGAATCGAATTTATCGAATCCAATCGTGTTATCGATTTCTGTTCGCAATCGTATCGCACATATCGTTATCGCTATTTTATCGTTTTACATCCAGCCAGTTTTCTACCGTGTTCATTCACTCGCATTTCAATGGCGTCTAAACGCGCGGGCCGCGGCGTGCAGCACCGCCCAGTAACACGTGGTATATTGACACAGCACGCCCTTTGGCAAGAAGATCGCTTGAAACTCCAGAAAATCGTTAAAGAAAAGATTGCTAAAGTAAAGGCTATGTTAGAGATCAATTCAGAAGATGTCGAAGAAGGTTATGCAGAGTTAGAAAGATATTTCAAACAGTTGCTAGTGGCTCACACAAAATGTCAGATGTTGTTAGAACATGACGAACCGAAGTATTCTGACTTGGTCGAAAAACTAGACAAATCAGTTCATCTCATCAAGAGAAGAATCATTGAAAGATCGTTGAATGGATCTGTTGGTCCCAGTAGTCAAGAACCAAGAACTCCACAGAACTCCACAGAACTTAGAACTCAACAAGAACAAGTCGAATCAAGAAAGCTAGAATCTGAGGCAGGTGCTATCAAGAACGCTCATCTGATGGAGTTAGCCAGACTCAAACAGCTAAAGCAACAGTATATCACGAAAAAGAGGCAAGCTCAAATCGAGGCAGAATTGATCGATAATGAACTCCAAATTGCCATTGCTCAGTCGAAGCTAGAAGTATTCTCCAAAACAGATCCATTAGTAGACATACCTTACGACATTCCATCAAATGAAAGCTATGTCAATGATTATGTTGCCAAGCACAGTACTCCTGCTGTCGATGCTCCAATCAAGGTGCCACACCCTCCATCTCTGCCAAAATCTTACGCTGTTTCTTCTGCCAGTCTATCTTTCAGAAGACGATTGTCACCACTGAATAATGATGCTTTGTCTGTAGCTCCATCTCAGAGTATCTCCGTCGCTCCACCTCTTCCAGTTTCTGGGTACACCCAAGGAAACCTGCCACGCCCTCAGGCTGCTTCAAACGACTTGTTAAATCACCCAATCAATTTATCAAAAAGGGCGTATACCATTCGAAACAATCCACAGAGTTCTTCTTCTTCACTTGCTGTGGCTGAGACCTCACCTCGTCATTCACCACAACGACCGGTGGACCAGACTTATGACCTGTTTTCACAGATGATGGGTTATCTTCAAGCCCCAGATGCTGATATCAGTCCATTCTATGGAAACCCCTTGAACTTCGAATTCTTCATGGCTTCTTTCCATGAGGCTGTCGAACGGAAAATTAGAGATCCAAAAGGCTGTCTTACAAGACTTCTCCGTTATCTGAAAGGTGAACCACACGAACTCGTCCAAGGATGCATTCATATGGCTTCAGATCAAGGATTCAAATATGCCAAGGAATTGCTGAAAAAACGTTATGGAGACCCATACAGAGTGTACAGCGAGTACATGAAAGAACTCAAAGAATGGCCAAAGATCAAACCAAATGACGCCCAAGCCTTCAGGAAATTTCATTCGTTTCTGATCAAATTCAAGTCAACTACAGATTGTCACAAGTCGTCAAGATCGAACAGTCCAGAAGTGCTTCAAACCCTCAGTAAAAAGATACCATCTTACCTGCAAAACCGTTGGGGAAAGATTGTTCTGAAGGTACGTAAAGTCGGTGGCGAAGCTACATTGGAACATTTCATTCAACTCATCGAAGATGAAGTTACGTTGGTGAATGACCCATTGTTTTCTCATGGTGCATTGAGTGACCCAAAGTCAAAGCCGGAGAAGAAAGGACCTTTCGTGAAGACTGGACTCAACAAAGTACCTCCTTCTGACAACAGACGTAAACTTAAGTGCATATTATGTGATCAAAATCATGACTTGGATGATTGTGCCAATTTCATCAAGCTACCTCCAAAGGATCGCCATGACTACGTATTCAACAAGCGACTCTGTTATTGCTGCTTGAAGCCAACAAGCAGTAAACACACAGCAAAGACATGCAACCGAAAGAAGAAGTGCACATCTTGTGAAGAGCTGCACCCAACAAGTCTACATGACTACTATGTCCCGCCAACGAAAACAGGACGTATTGCTTCTAATCTCGACGACTCGATTGGATTATGTGTCGTACCAGTCAGGCTGTTTCACAAAGACAGTCCAAATTTCGTAAAAACCTTTGCTCTTTTGGATAATGGGAGTCAAGGGACGTTTATCAACACTGATTTTCTACAAGAAATCGATGCTAGTAGTACCACCACTTCATTATCCATCAAGACAATTCATGGCGAGAAAACAGAAAGATGCAGGGCTGTCGATGACTTAGTGGTTTCACCTGTTCATGATGATTCCATCCGTATTCACCTCCCTCGTACATACAGTCAATCAGACTTGCCCGTTGACGATGAAGATGTACCAACAAAGGAAAGATTGATCCAGTGGAAGTACCTACAGCCAATTTCAAGTTTCCTTCCTTCTTCAAGTCAACACATCAAAGTTGGGCTTTTGATCGGAAGCAATTGCCCTCAAGCCCTTGAACCATTGGAAACCATTGCTAGTCAAAAGAATGGTCCATTCGCATATCGAACAAGATTGGGATGGTGTGTTTCAGGACCAATCAATTCCTCCAATTCGAGCTCGAATACACAAAGATTATCAGTCAATCGAACCGGTAGGCCTACCGAAAAATCGTTTTCGTGTTTTCGTAACCAAACAAAAGTCAAGGAGGTTGATCTTAAAGAAATGCTACTCACTATGTACAGACACGACTTCAATGAAGCTCCATCTTCTGGCCTTGCAAGTAATGATGAAAAGCAGACGTGTTTTTCCCAGAACGACAAGAAGTTTATGAAGATGATGCAAGAAGAAAGCAAGTTCGTAGATGGTCAGTATGTGTTACCATTACCATTTCGAGACCGAAACACTAATGTTCCAAACAATCGTGGTCAAGCTGTTAAAAGAGCCATTTACCTCAAGAAGAAATTGACAGCTAATGACAAATTCTTCACAGATTACCAAGCCTTCATGAAGACCATCATCGATAAAGGCTATGCAGTACCATGTCAAACTGAACCTAATGATGGTAAGACTTGGTACATCCCACACCATGGGGTTTACCACCCCAGGAAACCTGACAAGATTCGTGTCGTGTTCGACTGTAGTGCCAAATTCAAAGACATATCTCTAAACTCGATGCTGCTACAGGGTCCTGATCTCACAAATCAACTTGTTGGCGTACTGTCCAGATTCAGAAAAGAGCCAGTTGGATTTTTCGGAGACATCGAGAAGATGTTCTACAGAGTCAAAGTTCCTGATGATCAACAGGACTTCTTGAGATTCCTTTGGTGGAAAGATGGAGACTTGAACTCAGAACTGAAGGAGTACAGGTTGACTGTTCATCTACAAGGTGCAATTTCATCTCCAAGTTGTGCCAACTTTGCTCTTCGAAAGACTGCAGACGACAATTCAGAAAAATACGACCCAGAAGTAACATCGATTCTGAAAGAAAGCTTCTATGTGGATGATCTACTGAAATCCACGACCACTGAGGAGAAAGCAAAACAGCTATTATGGGATACCAAAGCACTTTGCAATGATGGTGGATTCAATCTTGTGCAACTTGGATCTACCTCAAGAGCAATCATTGATACAATTCCAGTTGAAGACAGAATGAAAGGAATCAAAAACCTCGACTCATCCACATCAACCTTGCCAATAGAAAGAGTGTTGGGTGTGTCTTGGTGCATCCAAAACGACGAGTTCAACTTCAGAATTGTTCTCAAAGACAAACCATTAACAAGGCGTGGTATATTGTCATCAGTAAGCTCAATCTACGATCCACTTGGATTTGCAGCACCTGTCATGCTGCTCATCAAACGCTTACTTCAAAAGCTCATCAAAGACGACAAAAGCTGGGATGACCAAATCTCTGGCGAAGAGCGTGCCATATGGGAGAAATGGAGATTGCAGCTTCCCAGTCTAGAAAACGTAACCATCAAACGATGCTTCAAGCCTGAAAACTTTGGCAAAGTCGTCAAAGCAACTGCCCACCACTTCTCTGACGGATCAACCATTGGTTATGGCCAATGCAGTTATCTGCAGCTGACAGATGATAAAGAGCAAATCTCAACAAGTTTCCTGATGGGAAAATCACGTGTTGCACCCCTAAAACAGATTACAGTTCCTAGAATGGAATTGACAGCCGCTGTAACGTCTATCAAAGTTTCTAACCTGCTCAACCAAGAACTGAAGTATGAAAACCTGGAGCATGTGTTTTGGACGGACAGCAAAGTAGTCCTGGGTTACATCAACAACGAAAGCAAATCCTTCCATGTATTCGTCGCAAATCGAATAGAAATAATTCGCGACAACTCAACCAACAAACAATGGAATCATGTCCCAGGCAAAATCAATAGTAGTGATATTGGTTCAAGAGGAATCGAGGCATCAAAACTCAATGAAAGTAGATGGCTTCAAGGCCCTGAATTCCTCCAGAAACCCTACAAAACTGAAACTGAAGCCGCAATCTATGACGTTTCACCTGATGATCCAGAGGTGAAAACAAAGAAGAAAGTCTTGATGATCAAAGGTCACAGTGAGCAAACGAGCTTCATCAATCATCTCATTTCACAGACAAATAACTGGTGGAAGCTGAAAAGAGTTATTGCAAGAATAATGATATGGAGATCAAAACAGTCTAATTACACCCAAATCACCTTAGACGACATGCAAGCAGCAGAAGTAACAGTCATCAAGCTGATACAACAGAATTCATTCCATAAAGACATCTCTTCTCTGACAAACAAAGAGGAGAAGTACACTGGTCAGCTATCTTCATTGAACCCATTCGTCGACGACAATGGTTTACTTCGAGTTGGAGGTCGTCTTCGAAAATCAAACCTCAACCCAGAATGCAAGAACCCTATTATCTTACCAAAGAAACATGCATTGTCAAGAATGATTGTCAGTTGGTATCATTCAAAAGTAGCTCACTGTGGAAGAGGAATTACAATGAATGCTGTTCGCACTGCTGGCTATTGGATTGTCAACCTCAACTCACTCACAAGATCAATTATCAAAGATTGTGTCAAGTGTCGTCGCAACAGAGGAAAGTGTTCCACACAACTGATGGCAGACCTACCTACAGAAAGAACAGAAGAAGTCCCTCCATTCACCTACGTTGGGGTCGATATGTTCGGCCCATTTCAAGTCAAAGAACGAAGATCCACTTTAAAGAAGTTCGTCGCCCTTTTCACTTGCTTAAACACACGAGCAGTTCATCTAGAGAGCTCCGGTCATATGGACACTGATCACTTCATCATGATGCTGAGACGCTTCATTGGTCGCAGAGGTCAAGTTCGACTGCTTCGCTCCGACAACGGCACCAACTTCGTCGGCTGCGACAACGAAATGAAACGAGCAATCAATGAAATGGACGACAAGACAATTGAAATCTTCCTCCAACAACAAGGTGGCGAATGGATGGGATGGAAGAGAAATCCCCCCTCATCAAGTCATATGGGAGGCGCTTGGGAGCGCCTCATAAGGTCAGCCCGGTCAATTTTTTCTTCTTTAATTTACAATCATGGGCTGAGTCTTAACAACGAGGCGTTTCTCACTCTTCTAGTTGAAATTGAGGCTATCATCAACTCTAGACCTTTGACAGACACTTTGTCTGATGATAGTGAACTGCCACTATCACCAATTAATCTTTTAACAATGAAAAGCAGGGTAGTTCTCCCGCCACCAGGAAACTACTCTGCCAACGATCTCTATTCCAGGAGACGCTGGCGACGAGTACAACACATCGCCAATGAATTCTGGAGCAGATGGAGAAAAGAGTATCTGCAAACGTTGCAACGACGATCAAAATGGCAACACAAGATCCGAAACTTTTCAATCGGCGACGTTGTCCTACTGAAAGAAACCAATTTTCGAAACGATTGGCAGTTAGCAAGGATTACTGAGGTGTTCAAAGATGAAAACAACGTCGTCCGCAGTTGTCAAATTCGAACGCAACGTGGCCTGTTCAACAGGCCAATCCACAAACTCGTTTTACTCGTCCAGGCTGATCGGACAAGCGTCGAGTCCGAATAAAACGTTCGCTCCTGTGCTGTGTTCCTGCTGGGGCCGCCGGTGAGGCCGAAGACCTTTCCTGTGCTGTGTTCCTGTTGGGGCCGCCGGTGAGGCCGAAGTCCTTTCCTGTGCTGAGTTCCTGCCGGGGCCGCCGGTGAGGCCGAAGATCGTTTTAATGGTTGTATGTTGTAGTATGTTGTGTTATGATAGTGATACGATACTTTTATATCACGAACTGAATTTGGTATGTTGATTCCCCGCCGAGGATGCTCAATAAGAGAAAAGATGAACTTTTCTGGGGAGCCATGTGACGGCCGCTGGCCTTTGTTTTGATATGTTTTAATTTTATATTACGTCATTAGTCACTTGGGATTGCGTCTCTCATTGTCTTCAGTGTATTCGATTTTATTGCGTCTTTTGTATGTCATCTTCGTATTGTTTATAATGTATATAATTAGGTCATTAGGGAATTGTAGAATTTTGAGGCGTATGAATTAAATTGTAAACGAATTTTCTACATTTATGTAACAGTAGTAATGTTGTGTATGTGATGTGAAGTCCAATTTGTGGTGTGCTTGTTTTGGTGTCGTGGAAAACTTTTTTAGTTAGTATCTATTTTGGTTTGTATTTAGTCAGTAAACTTTTATTTCTATCCTATCTATGTTCTAATGTGTTTGCTTGTATAGCCCTAGGTTAAGATAGCTTTAGGATAAAGTTTTTCGTTTGTACATATTCTAAGAGTTTGTATTTTTGTGTTTTAGCGTTTGGAATCAATCCAATCAGTGAAGATTATCGCACACCTTTCGTATCCTCCCAACGTCCCCTGTGGCCGTTACATACAATTATGTACAAAAGGTCTATAGACTTTTCAAAAATTCCTCATAATTGAAAAAAAAGCCTTTCAAATGAATGAGAATGACTGGAAATGGGTGAAATTCAGCCACACAGGTGGTGGGTGAACCAGAGAGCTCTGAAAAGTTGTTTATGATTGATTAAACCATCTCAAATGTGGTCTAATTAGATGTCCTTTCGAAAAAGTTGAAGAGCTAAACTCATTGAACCAGCAATCTTCGATCTCAGACAAAAAAAAAGGCCTGAAGACTTTGCAAAAATTAATTTACTTCAATGTCGAGTGAAGGGCTTTTCACCCAAACTCTTCAAATCCAATAAAAACAACAGTGGCTCTGATATTTTGAAAAAAGTGAAAAACTTGAAATTCATTTCGCTTAAAGACTTTATTGAAGACTTCCATCTCTGAAAATTTCAGACATGTGATTTAATCAGTTTAAAGTTTATGAACTTGCAAAATTGGCCTTAAAAAGCATTTTGCTACCCAAAATTGGCTTAAAACGGCTCGTTTAGGGCTCCAATGGGCACAATTTTCAACCCAATATGATTATTTTTTTGTTTCTTCATAAAGTTTAGTACAGCAAATGAAAAAAATAAGATTTGCAATAGTTTTGACCTATTTACAGGTCTGAAAAGGCCAGAAAATGCCATTTTTTCCAATTATTGCCTGTAGTGCGAATCAGTACCCCCAGGGGGGTTCGGCCAATTTTGGACTTCTGACCTTAAAAATTGCGCAGAATGCCTCACAATAGGTTAAATTTTCATAAAAAAACACTACATCTTGAATTTTTTTGACTTTGCCCCAAAAATGACTGTTGACGCACTACCCTAGCTCCCCTAGCTCTGGTAAAAATGGGTTTTTAGAGCTTATTTTGAAAATTTTCATGCATTTTCTAAAAGTGTACAACCTTTTGTCCGGGATGGAATGGAGGAGGGCGAAGCCCTCTTGAAATGCCCAGTTTGAGTAAGAAATGGTCATTTTTGGTCAACTCGTAGGAATTGGATTGTGCTTCATGGTCAAGCAAAAAAACATACAAAAGTGAGACCCCCGCAGCGGGCCTGACTGCTTTAATTCCCTTAACCTATCCCCCCTTTAGCTGCCGCCCGAAGGTGCCAAAAGGAAAGGGGAAACTCTAATCTGCTATTCAACGAGCTATGATCATAGTCCGTATAAAAAACACTGGTCTGGAAGCCTATTGTTGTAACTTTTTATTAACTTTTTTCTTTGTTTATAATGAAAGTTGATTTTCTCAGTTTTTGATCACGTTACCAAATATTCTTTCAAAAGTTAATCGCATGATCAAAAAGTGAGCAAAACAAACAAATTTCTCAACGCAAGTTCAAGTTTGAAACAATAGAATGAAACAAAAGGCGGACTATACTATGAACGAGCTTCTTACTCCGTCTACATCCGGAAATAAAAGCCTTTAGAGTTTGAACTAGCGATTTTCTTGAAAACGTAGAATTAGAGTCAAAAGTTTTTTTATAAGCATTGCACTTATGAGCATATTTAGGTATGACAAAAATCTACGCATTACCCTGAGTCTAGAAAAAATATTTCTTCTTGATTTTAGCTGTTTTTGGCTGGAATTCTTCGAATTTTTGGAATTTGAGTTGTGAATGGAATATATCTTAAAAAGCTAATTAAAATTCAGAAACAACGCATGTTAAGCTAAAAGTCAAAAACATTCAAACCAAAAAAAGGAATCATATCACCCACCAACTCAACGCGACAAGTACAAAGTAGCAATTCAACAGCAACAAAACTAAATCGACAAAAATGAAAAATGAAGAAAACAACAAAAAAACAAATCCGACAAATAGGTAATTCCACAATCGACAATCGATAAAATACAAATTATGCGTTTATTATAAGCATTTCCCAGCATTGCCAAACCCTGTACCGCTCAGGCTGCTTTCTCAGATAAGTTATAGCGTGTCTCAAAAACCTGAAACTTTTCTGGGTGTTTGAAAAAAAAAGTGTGTACCAGCACTTTTTCTTTCAAATACCCGGTATGTAATATCTATTCAAAGAGAATATAAAAACTTTAAGAACATTTTAAGGCTTAACAGACTCTTAACCCTTTCAGTCCCAGTCCCAGTTTTCACAGCTACTTTCCCAGAGCCGTAAAATGAGTTTTTGAATGCATTTACTTATGCTTCAATATCTCTGGAATCACTAAACTTATGCCTCTCAAGTTTTCACCCTTTTTCACTTATAGTATGAGGATCATTTTGATATGAAGAAATTTGCAAAATGACGTCATCAACTTGTCACGTGACCAAAGAAAGGCAAAAAGAAATTGAAAACAGCAATTCTTTGCCATTCAGTGATAATTTTTTTTATGAAAAAATGGTTTAAACCCATTCATTCTCTTAATAAATGTTTAGCACAACAGTATCTACTAACTGAAAAAAGAATTGTTTGATGAGCCCTCATAGAAGAGGCCCCCCCAGCGGTTGGCGTGATGGCGTGATGGAGGGTTTTTCGTGGCGTGATGGCGTGAAATTTTGAAAAAAACGGCGTGATGGCGTGAAAATGAAGTGCCGGCGTGATCGTGAAATCGAGTTTTTTTAGGCGTGATGGCGTGAAATTTGCAGTTCAGCGTGATCGTGAAAATTATATTCATTACTTGAATCATAATTTTATATCCATTTTAGCCAATTAAGAGGGTCTAAATTTCAAAATTTTCTTAGTCGTACTCCTACAGATCTCATTTTAAAACATAAAAGAAACGGTGCAAACAGTTTTATTCATCTGCCATTTATCCTTGTAACTTCCAATTGTCTTTAGCAGCTGCTAGCTAGTCTTCAAAATAAAGTGGAATGCTATGAGAGGGTCCACGGCGATCTTTAATCGGATTCAATAATGTTAAATTTTGGCTATAATAAATAATGAATGTTGTTTAAAGATAGGATTTTTTCTTTATCTGATACAGAACAATAAAACGAATATCCAGTGAAAATTTCAAAGTTCTACTCATCGAGAATAATTCCAATTCCGATTTTGAGGGAACACACGCGGGATGTGGGTCTGAAGATCGCAGTGGTCGAAAATTGAAAACTTCTCCCGTCGGCGCAAACCATGGTTGCGCTTCCTCCGTAACTAACATTTTCCTCTCTTTCTTACTAGATGCTTATTCTTAGATGCATCAAAGACATTAGGTCCTTTCAGGAAAATATGTATTTGTAGCAAAGCCTTAAACAGAAAGAAGCAAAAGGTTTATTATGAGGTGTAATTTTGAGCAGATTGGCATTCTGATCAAAGGAATCCTGTGATGTTAAACCATATTTTGGAAAAAGAGAGTAAATGAGGGCAATTTTAGCCATACTAAATTGAAAATCAACGGGGCGGGGGGGGGGGGGGGTTGGGGGCCAGGGGACACTTATGTTTTTACCAAAAAAGCTCTTTGCACTTTTAAAAGATTTCCATTATTTTTATATGAATTTTTTTAAATTGAATTGAAATGGGTCCTAAAAAAGAACTTTGAACCCTTCAAAATTCAAATATTTTCTCCGTTGCCCAACCATGGTTGGCTTTGTCAATTTACTCAAATATACCTCAAACTGGGCCCTTTGATGTGACCCACCAGTTGTCAATTTATGATATGCATAAGTCAAGATTACGTCATTTTTCTTATCGGAAACACCCGAAAAAATTTGAATTTGACACCTGTGTATTACTAAAAATAGAAAAACAGCTCAAATTCCTTCCAGATTTTTCGGGTGTTTCCGATAGGAAAAATTATATATATATAATCTTGACTTACGTGTACGAGAATGCCAAAAATCTGATTGGCGACCAAACACACGCCATTTGTGGGCAAAAATTAAGTTTATATAACGGCATTTTATCCATACCATGGGCCTGAACGTGGTCTAAAACTGAATTTATCCAGAGAATATGAGCGTGAAAACTAAATTTTCTAGGCGTAATGGCGTGAAATCGAAAAAAATTAGCGTGATCGTGAAAATCAAATTTTTCAGGCGTGATGGCGTGAAATCGAAAAAATTTTTAGCGTGATGGCGTGAATTTTGGGTCCGCTGGGGGGGCCTCATAGAACAATCATAATGATTGAAAGAAGTTGGAAAAAATTCCATTTTCGGCCTTACAGATTTTGCTTGCAAACATTTTTGTGAATACTTTGGTAAACAAAACTTTTTACTCGAACAAGCTTTTTTTACGCGGTCTTTTGCACACGACGCGCTAGCTTATCTTCTTTGAAAGCTACTTAAAGACATCTCTTTATTTCCCGCCAAAACATCACAATTTGAAAAAGAAGTCAGGGACCGCTGTGCATTCCTCTGGGAAAAAACGACGGGTCCAAAGGAACTGCAGTGCGGTCCCCTGGGACTGAAAGGGTTAAAAGCCCCATTTCTTAAGAAAATGGACTAAAATGCTAACAAAATGGTGAAAATAAGAACAGGTTAAGAACATATTTAGGCTTAATTTTGAAAAGCTTAAAACATCTTACGGCTTCAAAGATTTTGGATGTTCTTATAAAAAAACGTGTATAGTCATCCAAAGTCAAAATTGTGTATAATGAATGACAACTTGCACGTTTTTTATAAGAACAAACTATATTGGAACATAAGGCTTCGATGTCCAAAATTTTAAGAACATTTTAAGGCTTTGTCGACGCAAATACACCCTATTTCTTAGGAAAATGGTAAAAAATACTCACAAAATGGTCAAAATAAGAACATTTTTAGGCTTAAAAGTTAAAAAGTTAACAACATCCGAAGGCGTGTGTGTAAAATATTCAAAAACTCATACTTAAGGTGGCTCCCCACCAAAAATGCTAAAACGGTCATTATTGGTCCAAATGACTTAATTTTTGGTCAAATGAAACTTCTCAAAGTAAAAATAAGAATTTTCCAAAAAAAATAATACAATTTCTCAAATTTTGCTCACTATTTGAGCATGATTTATAAGCCATTTAGAGGGTTCCACTCTGCAGAAAATAGAGGCCAGAACGCCCGACTGCCAAAATCTCAGGATTCTGGGACTTCTTTTGAGACGGGGGTTAGACATGAAAACAAAGTACTAAATAGAATCGACTTTTTCAAACTTTAAATACAATGTAAAGTATTTTTGTAATCAAAAATTACATTTAACAAATATAATGAAAAGTAATAATTTGTTATAAACAAAGAAATCTTGTGCGGAAAAGAAAGTCTTCATTTATTGACCCCGGGATTTCTCATTGCATAATTTCTACGGGAAATCGAAAGTAATTTTATTTGACTTATGATGTTTGAGAGCTTCGATGTTGGGAAGCTGCAGGAATAAAGGTAAACGAATTATAGTCTTTTCTCTGAAAGAAGAATTAACTTTTTGCTAGACTGCCCTAATGACCAAAAAATTCCCCAAAAGTAAAGGTCAACCTATACCTATGGGTATAGGTCAACCTATACCTATGGGTGGTCGTTCAACGTCAACTTTGAAATCAGCATTTCCGATGGGGAACCCCCTTAAAACTCTTTGCAGCCTTATCAGAAGCCTTAACTTGGGTTTCGGTGACGGTCGATGACGGCCGACAAGCTTCCAGTCCTCACCATTGATGTACCGTTACACTAAAGAATAAGAAGGCAGAAACTTACCTCAAACAAAACACTGACTAAACTACAAACAATTGCAATACATAACATTTCCAACCAATAAAACAAACCATTTTCCACTAAATAAACATAAAAAGCTAGTAACAGCAGTCCATGTGCTTTTAACTTAATTTCCCAAAGAATATTTTGCCTGATTTTCCTTGTTTGTTTTGACAGTTAAAATCGAAATTCAATTTTTGACTAAAAATGTCGTCAAAAATTGAATACCCTCAAATCCACACACGTACAAACATACCCTCTAGTACATACTTGTCAATATTTCTCTCTCAGACTTTATCATCAAAAGCACAACAACACTCATTTATTCGAAAACGAGTTACATATACTGTAATCATACGAAACACCCTGAAACTTGTCACGAGACGATCATATTAAACAATAGAAAAAGTGACGTATTGGATGGAACAAAAACAGAAAAGTTGCATAATTGTCATTGCAGTGGTGCATTTGAAAATTATAATTATGCAAACATACGGTTATATCACGTATAAAATTCCTTTCTCTTTTTGATTGAGGCTCGAATTTCATTGAGGGAGGGGGTGTAAGTCTGTGTCAAGAGTGGGTTGACGGTTGGTGGAGGAGTGGAATCGACCCTTTTTTCGTCTGGAATGGTGGAATTTTACTAAAATCTGGACGAAATTGTGGAATTTTCCCAAATTTCTGTTAGAGGACGGAAAATTGGGTCTCTTTAGTCCGGAAAGACCAAAGACTTAGCGAAAAACAGAAAGTTTTGGTCTTCTTTTGGGGGGGGGGGGGGTTGGAAGAATGAACTTTAAGCCTTGTTAAAAAATTAACCATTCTCTGACTTAATTGTTCTATCAATTATCAAAATATCATCCATTGACAGTTCTGAATCGCAACTTTGAAAATTGTGGATTTGGGGGTAATATCATAAATTTTCAAATTTTGAATTTGATGAGGTTCAGAATTCGAATTAACTCATTTTCCAACTGGAGCTTAAAATTAGGCAATTAAGCATTTCTGATGATAATTTTTTACCGTAGCGACCGTAGCATATGAATGTACAGGCCAGTATCACAACCCGATTCTACAATATATGTAGTTCTGTAAATTCTAGAATCTACAAAATGTGTAGATTCTGCATTATCAGAAACTACATAATATGTAGATTTGAAAATCTACATAATATGTATATCTTAGAAGATTCTAATAGTGACGTAATGTTTTAAAACAGGCCAAAACCACTCCAGAATCTACCAATTAAGTAGAAGTGTCAACGATTTTAATTATGTGCGTGCTCGAGTTAAATTCAAGCTCCAACCCTGACCCTAACTGTCTAGATAGTGCGTGCTCGAATTAGTTTCGGGCTCCAACCCTGACCCTAACTGTCTAGATAGTCATTTCCCCAGGAGTACGCCATCCACAACCCCAACCAAAAAGTGACTGAACCGCCCTTAGCGATTCATCCTTTATATAATAAGAACGCTAAATAACTCATTGTGGTTTATACAATATAGACCTATATGTGGAGCAATACTCCATCTTTTCCGGTTCTACAAAATACGTAGAAATTCTAGAAACTACAGAATATGTAGATTCTGTGCTATCAGAAACTACATATATTGTAGATTTCAACCAATTGACAGAACTACATATATTGTAGAACCGGGTGTGATGATGTGTTGGAATGTAGAGCATCCAGCTACGTTGAGTAAGGATGTGGGTTCGACCTCCGCTGGGTCATACCAAAGATTCTCAAAATGGTATTTGATGCCTCTCTGCTTGATGCTCAGCAACTAAAGAGACGGATCAATGGTAAGTGGAAAAATCCAGAGAAAGTGGCACCCTCCCCTACCTTCGGGTAGACAGGTATATGAAAAGTGAGCCTTTGGGTCACCCTCGACTGCGGTCGAAACTTACTTACCTTATCGGCCCCTAATTTAACGTCGTTCCCTTTTAGGCCGGCCTGATTTTGGGTTTACGCCAATTAGGGCCGTAAATAACGCCAACATTTGTTAGAATGGCTATTTATGCTTCAGTTTACATTAAAAGATCACTTTTCAGTAGAAAACTGTTGAAAATTCCATTGAAAACCTATGATTTTTGCGAAGTTTTAGATATGAAGTAAAACAATGGATAATTTTTTTAAATTAATGCCACTTTCAATTAAGATTTGCAAAATTTTGCCCCTTTTTACAGCGGCTGATAACTACTTACTTACTAGTAATCTATAGGATTGTTGATACACGTTTTATAACTATCAACATAGTGGGTGTTTTTCCACTGACAGATTAGAGAAGGATAATCCGAAGTCGTTAACTCGACAACAAAAGAATCAATTAAATAAATCCCGATTATGTTGGAAACACAAACTCTATCCATTGAAAGTTAAACCAAATTGAAATATCGTTAATCTCCCATTGTTTTATTCGTGAAATTTTGCGTAGCAACTATTTAATAACTCTTCCTCAGTAACCGAAAACTTGTCTTTGGAAGCCTGTTATGACAGTTCTGTGACAAAAATGGAGAATGTTTTAACAATGTACGCAGCAAGTAAAGTTTTTCAAGGCAATAGAGAAAGGCGGCGGCGAAATTTTTTACAAAACTTGTACTTTTACTACAGACGTAGTAAACTGAAAACCCAACTGATATTATTTCTTCTCTCCTCAAGAATGGCTCAAAGGAGATATTGGATGACCTGTTATGATCAAAACTGGTTTAGGAATCTTTGGGCGATACGAAATAATCAAATTGCTGCTGAATTATTTAAAAAGGAATTCCGTGTTAGTCCACAAACATTTCAAGAAATCATTAACATAGTAACACGGCCCATGATACGACAGAACACAATGTTACGTGACGCCATTCCTCTTGAAAAACGGGTTGCAGTTGCTATTTGGCGTTTATCTACTGGTAATAGTTACAGAGTAAGCCGTCGGCAGAAAAGTTGTGATTTTTTTCTGAAGTGCAAAACCTCTATGGTAAAGAAGGGGTTTAGGTAGAAAACTTATAAGATGGTAACTTCTCACCTTTTTGATTAATGCCAACTTGGAAAACATAAGGCAGTCTGTGCGGATCACGGTCACTTAAAACTTTATCGAATACCTCATAATAAGGACTCGTTTGAAGATCTCCCCCAGTTTGATGGTTGTTATGCTCTTTGGCCTTGTTGTATGCTTCCTTTAAGTTTTTAATTTTTGTTCGGCATTGCTGAGCTGTCTTAATTTTCGGTCCACTTTGGCTTATTGATTGTGCTATGTTGTTGTAAAATGCGTCATTCAAGATTTTACCGTAGTTGTTTCTCCACATTGACACCAACATGTCGGATTCTCCGGCGGTCCAGGTACAGCGTTCGCCCTAATGTGGTTCTTGCTGCCGTTCCTGCCTTTTCTGAGAATTCATTTGTTGACCTTGTGTATTCAGTTGTTGAAAAAATGTTTGGTTGGGAGCCTGATGCCTGTGACTTCCAATTAGTTGTGGATAAGAATGATTGTACACCCACTCTTCAAAAGAAGGAGGTCGAATATAGCCATATTTTTGATGAAAGTATACCAAAAAAT
This sequence comes from Clytia hemisphaerica, assembly GCF_902728285.1. Taxonomy (NCBI): domain Eukaryota; kingdom Metazoa; phylum Cnidaria; class Hydrozoa; order Leptothecata; family Clytiidae; genus Clytia; species Clytia hemisphaerica. Next base: position 1,174,238 of record NW_027103638.1, on the reverse strand, counting down.
CTTGATATGCTGCTCTTTGATCCATCTTCGAACATATGCATACATATGACACTTCAGTGAAAGAAATTGTCCTATTTATTGCTAATCCACTAAAACTTGCTCAGGGGCATGTATGAAGTTACAAAAGATTTTACGATCAAAGCCTGATGTTGATGTGGGAATTAAAGCCCTCCTCTGAAAAGAAACCATTATCGTGTTGCATGCTTCTTTTCATTTCTTTTTACGAACTATAGAATTAACCTTTTCACAGTTTAACAACTATTTCATTAAGTATATTAGCTTGATTTTGTCAGTGGAAAAACACCCAGTATAAGAAAGCCGCGGCTGGAATGAGTACAGCTGAATTTCTGTTGTTCTATCTATGTCGTAAGAACGAATTTTTTTATGGTTCAGTGACAATTTCCATTGTCAATTTAATTTGACTTTTAACAAACTCCCTCGTTAGACGTAATTTTGCTCATAAACGCAAATCTCTTGATAATTCACGCATTCATAACATCAAAGTAAAAGAAAAGACTCTTGGTTTAAAAGTACTAGAACGTCAGAATGTCAGTGCTTTAAGAACTTGAAGAAAATCGAGTGCCTCGAAATGCCTTCCTGATTATTCTGAAAAATCATTACTGGTATTAGTAAATAAATATTCAAGCTGCATTCTGTGAAAATTCCATTCGGAAAACAACAGTATTGAGGTGACAGCAAATATTTAAAGTTTAACATTTGAAAATTAGTTCTTTTAATAAAATGTGTGTTATTTGGTCTTAAATTTATAAAAATTTATTTGGAATTTATAAAAATATACTTCAAATAAGGTAATAAGAGAGGATAGCTAGAAAAAGTTGAGACTTGAAAAGTAATTGTTCTTCAATTGAATATTATGAACACTTTTAAGGTTAAGGATTTTGTTAGCTTCGACTTAGTTCTTATAAACCACGAAGACACAGATAGAACATCCATTTACGACAAAAACAATAGCGTCATCATTCCAGCCGCGGCTTTCTTATACTATGCTATCAAGTTGGTCTTCAGAGAACATTTCTGTGCTCGTATTTTGTTTGGTTTATCAGGCATCTCGACAAGGGAGTTGCTTTATGCATGATGACTTTTACGAATTCTTAACAATGCGCCAAAAGATTTTTGAGAATTAAATAGGATGAGATTTTTCATCCTATTTTACCAAAAATGTTTGTGTCGAAATTCACTTTTTTTTTTAATTTTCACGCATTCACGCAACCAAAAAAGCCCATTCACGCATTCATATGTGTGAATTGAAAAATCTTGTGTGAACATAAATGTCTACTTTTTTATGATTGTGCAGTTTGGGTCCGCTGGAGGGGTGCTCCTTCATAAATTACCAGATTAATCAAAAGAAAAGCGAGTCAAAGTCAAATTCTGACTACCTCAAATCTCATTAAAAGATTTTAGTTAGCAATATGAATTGAAAGATGAATGACTCAAAACTATTTAATACCCTTCAAAAGATTTCACTAGTAAAGAAATTTCCTTGTTTTCCGTGAATACAAAACTATTTTGTGACATATTTGCACTACACTAGGTTTGCGTAATATACCATGTAATTGAAACTTGAAGCATCTGAAAGTACGTGCATGAGGATGTTGTTCGAACTACTAAATAAATTTTGTAAGATTAATAAAATTCCGAAGTAAAAACGGTCTGCAATACCGAAATCTCGTAGAGTGTTTTGTGTCAGATACACGTTTTTTTTATATAAGGAACACGTTTATAAGGAACTTGAGGCTGAAAATGGTCTAAGAAATAAGGAATTGTTAAGGAACTGCTCAGGCTGAGAATAAAAAATCAAGTTAATGACCATCAAGAGTTCAACTTGAACTTGCACACATTTACAACAACCTAAATAAAAAGACAGAAAGTATTGCTGAAACGCCTTTCAATACGTCAAAAAGACAAAAAATGTTGATAAAGAATCTACACACTTAGCAAATCCAAACTTAAAAGCTAAGTAACTAAGGAACTCAATAAGGAACTTTGAAGCTGAAACTCTCTGGCAAAATAAGGAGCTCCAGGCTCAGAGCCAAGTTAAGGTTCCTTATTAAAAAAAAAACACGTGTAGGCCTATGCGTAAAATTATTTGGTACATTAACAATGAGAAATTTTTCTTTGATATTATTATAAACTTTTAATATAACGATTATTACACAAAATCTCCCACTGTTTTCTATTTTACGGTTTCTTTTACGGTACCAACTGGGTATTCACTGCAACTCTCATGACAGGACGAGCTCTCCCTCCAGCAAAATACCCGGGGGAGGCACTCGATTTCTAAACGACGGCATGTGCCGCCAAAAAATAGATTTCAAAATCGGACCCTTACAGTGCAGACCTTGTTCAGGGAAAAGGTCTTACAGTGCATTTTACCGAGCGTTTCTGGCCCTTACATTTTAGTTTAATTTCATATCTTATTTTGCTGTAGCAACCTGAAAATGAGCATGAGATGTCGAAACAATGTGCAACACAAATCAAAATGGTTACAAGTCAAAATTATAAACATACATCAGATTTTTGCTGTCATACTTTTCAGCAGTCCCCAAACACGCCCAATTTCAGAAAAATGTTTATTGATTCTGATAAGAAAGAGCGTATTCAGTTTTCGACAAAACTAAGGATATTTACATTTTGATTTTCCCATATGATATGTGAATTCTTTAATCAACAAAATCTTACTTAATCTTACCTTAATCCTGAAAATGGCAGAGCCTTATATCACACACTCTTTTATAAGAACATCTAAAATCTTTCAATTTCACTATATACCGACTTTTCTTTTGTTTTGAGCAATTTCGCCGAAATTCCGAAACTTAAGAATGAAATCTCCTCTTTACCGAGATTCCAACGTAAACATAATGTTATATTTCAAATACAAATTTGTATTCTGAACTACTAAACAAATGGCCTGCAATACCGAAATCTTGTACGCCCCCTCGCATTATTGTACCTATGGCACAATTTTTTATTATTTTGATTAACAATTAAATGTTATTGTTAACAGCTTTCTGATCCTGATGTATCATGTAACACCCCTGTCTCATTGATCTCATAGTCTTAGCTTACTCTGCGAATGTACATTTGCTCACTGGGGTGACAAATTACTTCCAATGACAACAATGCTTTTTTCACAGGGTTTGGGGGTGGAGGGCTCCAACGGGGCTGTGAATTAGACTTTTTCATAATTCCTGGATATGAAATGAATGAGCCAATGAGGGGCGGGGAAGAAAATCTCCTGCTTTTAAGGAGCAGTGATTCCAACTTAAAAATGCGGTTGGAGTCAGGGAGAAGTCCCGTTACATACCTTACACGTTTTCTGTTTGAAAAATATCAAAATAGAAATAAAAAGTCACTTTTCACATCCCTTTCTCACAGAACCAAGGGAACCTCTTTCCACTGAAACAATTGGCCAAAATATCGTCACCAGTGGAAAATTATACTCCAAACTTTTGTCCCCACTGAAAATAATCAAATATACAAAACCTCACTTCAAAAAGTTATACTATTTTCCCCACAGTGGAACTTTAATCCCCAGCCATAAAAAATATGGAAATATCAATCCCCATCGAGTTTCAGTTCTTTATCTCCCCCCCCCCCCTCGCAACTGGGTAAAAATCCTACCGGGTCTATGTGAGAAGGGGTTTTTTGTATTCGTGGGAATCTACCACAAACATTTTATTGCATCGGTTATGAATTTGCTGCAAAAATCACTAGTACTCATTTTCTCTCTCATTTTTCTTTGAACACAAAAGTCAAACTTAATCAAAAATGATTTGTTATTTAATTAAACCATAGTATAAGAAAGCCGCGGCTTTTTATACTATGATTAAGCGAAGCAATGATGTTTGCAATGGCATATTTTTCTAACCGCTAAGTGGTTTATAGCTATCAACTCTTTAGAACACATTTCAGCTTCGTACCTTGACCACATCCCTGTCTCAGTGACCCGAAAAGAGATATTTTTAAGACATCATTTAACACATATGTTGCAGTATTTTGAAACAAAAAAAATATTTATTATAAAATAATCGCCTGTGCCGCTGAAGTTCGAAAAATAGACACTACGTGGAACTCGGTTTTTTGAAAAAAGTGACCCTGAATTGGATTGAAGCTCCAAAAACTTCTCATAATTTTCTATATTTTTTCCGAATTCTCTGAAAAAGGTACCCTATAAGGGACTGATTTTTCTATCTTGGTGTTTTTGCGGCTCTACCTGTAGACTAGAATCTACTTCTGACTGAACTTTGCTTTTTGATGATTTTGATGACGCCGAGTCCAGTGAAGTAGACTAGAGGGTTTCGCCATCTTGAATTTTTTCATTTTCGTTTTCAAAAATCATAAGAAAACAACAAAACAATCAAATATTACAAGCTTATCAACGTTTATGAAACTATGTATAATATAAACATGAAAGTACCTCCAAAATCTGAGAAAAATTAGTCTATTGGTCATGGTTTTCTGTTTGTTTTTCTACAAAAAGAGGCTGCATCTAGTGGCACGGATTTGTTACCGCCTCAAGCAAAGCTAAAAATGAAGTCTGTCAAATTACACCTACCCGGGACTAATATCGGTGAACCCTGACCAGTGGCACATCCTGCCCCGTAACCCTTTTTGCCCAAGTAACCCTTTCCTTCCCGGGAGAAAACCTTATAAATATGTTGAATGATTTTCCAAAATAACAATAAGAATATCCATTTTGAAATTTCGGGCTTTTTTTTATAACGGAAATGTTATATCAGTTCCATCCTGGGGCCTCTCTGAAATATTTCAAAATTCATCAAAAATTTTCATTTTTGCTTTTGTTTTTGCTTCGATGGCCAAAATATTAAAAACAAGGTTCACAATAATGGGACAAAATATTTCCCACAACATTTGTTACAAAAAGCACACGAACTTTTGCTCTTCAAGGTCTTCAAGCACGAAAAATTTTGATCGGATTCTGATAAGTGCCCAAGCAAATGCCCAATGGCAATTTCAGCGACCCTATAAGCGCTTTCGGCTTCCGGCATAAAAGTGTACCTTAGTTCCCGCTACCGCAAAAAGGTGAAGAGACAGGAAGAGAAGACAATACTGCTAGAAGATGATGCAAATGAGGAAGGGCCAAGTTATACATTTGTATATTTGAGTATAGTTTTCCCCAATAATTTTAAAAAGCTTATTAATCTTGGAGATATTTGATGGAACTTTTATGGTGTGCCGTTCCGTGAGTATCAGTGTCAAGTATATCCAATGCAATATAATAAAGGTTAGTGGTTGACTCTCCCAATTTTCTATTTCAGCCCATGAATGAAAATATAAGGATTTCAAATAAAGCTATTTTATACATATGATGGGTTATTCTATTTTTAAACCATACATGCAGAACAAGTAGAACTAGCAGAACTTCAACAAATAAATTTTAGTATGTTTTCTCACAGACAGGGTTAGGCTTTGAGGCTTTGCCATTCATAAATTTTGCAGTGATATGATACCAGGCCGCCTATAGACCTTTTTTCAAAGAGGACGTCCTGTTGAATAATTATGTAGTCCAGCCATAAAAACAATATTAGAGCCATGCACAATTACTGTATCATGCATATTGTAATAATTATGCATGGTTTTATCATTGTTTTACTGTTGGACTACATAATTATTCAACAGGGTGGCCTCTTTGAAAAAAGGTCTATCCCGCGCTCGATAGGATCGATAACCAGAACGGATCGATAGCAGATTGATATGTAAACGATGCATTACTTATCGATCTGGTTAGGAGATTGATAGAAGATCTAACCATAAAATTGCCTTGCTTGAGTATCAATCGATACTTTGTTGATCATTATATATCGAGCTAGTATTTCTCAATTCGTAATCAATTATGCATCGATCATTAATCGATTTATGTATCGATCATACACATCAATTAAGCATCGATCATCAATGACTGATCGATTTATGTATTATCAATAGTTGATCATAAGACTTAAAAAATCTTGAGTATCGATCTCTCCTATCCATTTGGATCAATAAGTAATCCACCAATCACGTATCGATCCGTTCCCCAATTATCGATCCTATCGAGCGCAGGGGCCTGGATGATAGAATGATATGACTGGACTGGTAGTTATCAAAAGTTTGATTGATATTCAATACTGTGAGTGGTCCTAAATCTGACAACCCTGCCTACACTGTAATTCTGATCCACCAAATAAAGGTTATGAAAAAAATTCTCTGTTTAGCTCTGTTTAGCTACAAACATTCCCTCTCCAAGTTGAACGATAAACTACCGTGAGATTTCTATTTCTATTTCTATTTCTATTTAGTTGAGTTGCAGGAGGCTTTAGAGGCCTATTCTCGCAACTATAGACACTTACTAATGAGCGTCCCGTCAGCACCTTGAACTGACTACCCAATTCCCCTCACATGGCATGGGTTAACCCCGGGCGAAGGAACGTTCACTTGCCAAGTGATCTGCCGTGAGTGGGAATCGAACCCTGGCCCCTGCACAGAAGCCAAGGTTGACTACCACTATACCAGGGCACCTGTTATTGGGTAACTTGCATCAGTGGAGGCTAACATGCATAGCCCTCAAATGAAAGACCTGGCTGGTCATTGAAATACAACTACGCAGCTCCGCTTGAAGCTCTACTCTACCATTTTTGTTTTGATTTAACTTTGTATTTTAATGACCAGCCAGGTCTTTCATTTGAGGGCTATGCATGTTAGCCTCCATTGATGCAAGTTACAAAACAAAACATCTAACAAGATGGCTATAATGCCAATAATGTAAATCGAAAGTGTGAGTTGTAAACCATAATAAGTTTCACCCCTCCAATACAATACCGTATGAGGTCCTAATCACGTCAGTACAGGTTTTAATCTGTCATGTAGTTTAGTAAGCAATAAAAAAACTATAACCTTCTAATCGTTAAACTTTTCTGAAACTGTTTTCATGTTGGTCATTCAAACCCATAAAACACTTTCACACGTTACAAAACAAATCATGTCAAGATTCAATAAAAAAAACATGCACGATCAAATTAATTTTGATTTTTATGACTTTGGAACGTGCATGTAATTAAATTTTTATTGAGATTTTTTGCTTGTAATTATTGAATGCAATGCAACAATGTTAATGTTTTATATACAAGATAAAATAATTAGAATTGCAGTCTGGTTGTCAACTGGAATGTTTTATATGTTTCTGCAATCGTTTGATCAAAGATTTGTTGTTTACTATTTTGTATCTTTGAAAGAACATGGCGGATTAAAACCTGTATATACTGACGCAGGAGGCTTACAGGCCCATTTTCGCAACTATAGGCGCTTTCAATTAGTGCCCCGTCAGCACCTTGAACTGACTACCCAATTCCCCTCACATGGCATGGGTTGACCCGGGCGAAGGTTCATTCACTTGCCAAGTGAACCGCTGCGAGTGGGAATCGAACCTCAGTCGCCTGTGCAGCAACCAAGGTCAATGACCACTATACCACAGCACCTTAATACCCCCATACGGTATGCAATTATCAAACCATTGAAATCCGTCTATAATCGATTGGTAGCTAATTGGGGTAAAAAAGTGTTAAATCCATTAGTGATCGATTAGTCAACAATGGATATCGATGACATCAATATAACTAAGGGATATTAGATCAATAATACCGTAAGTTGGTCTAATGTCGACATCCCTCTTCTAATTCCGACACCTTTCTTTAGAGATAGGAATAATATGAAGGTCAGAATCACCGATAGAGAAAATTTTTTTTCCTCTCTATGATTGCTAAGCAAAGAAAATTAGTTTCAATCAGCGATTCTGACCTTCCTATTATTCCTATCTGCAAAGAAGGGTGTCGAAATTAGAAGAGGGATGTCGACATTAGACCAATTATGGTAGCAAGCAATAGCAATCAATAGCTAATTGATGTCCAAAAAATTATGAATATTAGTAGCTATCGATAACTATATAGACTCTAATAGATACCGTAACTTAGTCTATTGCAAGTAGGTTTAATGTTAACCAGTTATTTTTTCGAAGTGGGCTACGCAGCTTTTTGCGCAATGCAATAATAGGTTTTTTTTCGCATGACAATGGACCTCCACTGCACAGAGTTGCCTGTTGTTAGGAAAATTCATTGTGACATAACTTTTTCAAAGGAAAATGGACACTGTGTTGACATCATTTCCTCTCATTTTTCATTTTTGACATCAGAAATTAAAACATATTGATCTCTTTTTGCTCCTTTTTTGCTTTATTTCTCCATTTTTTCTGAATAAAAAAGTGCTAAAAATCAATCGAAGCTTAAGAAAACAGTTAACAAATACAATAATGACTGGCTTTTTCAGACTGTGCTGAAAATATTGCCCTCAGTTAACGCAACAACCTTACAAGCTTGGTCATTACTTGACCTCAGTCAATATTTTTTCATTAATGCTGACATTCATCTGACACACTTTTTATTAACTGAAATTGATAGAAAGGTTGAAACTTTTTTTCTTTAGCTTAGTGGTCAGAGAGGAATCATCCTTCATTGATTCAAGCTCTCGTACTATTCCTGTCTCTAAAGAAGGGTGTCGGAATTAGAGATGGGATATGGACATTAGACCATGTTACGGTAACGGACTGATCAATTGATTACCTAATTGATTTTAATCAGGGATATGTTATAGCGGAGCTGGATGAAGGACGAGAATTCCTTAGTGGATTGCTTCTTTGTCTTTTCTATTGTAAACTGTTGATAATAGAAATCCATCTCTGTCCCCTTGAGTGTTCTGTTTTTATAAGAAAAATGAAGCAGACAAAGTATTCATACAGTACGTTTGCACATATTTTGCTATGATGTTCCCGCTTTTCATCAAAATAATATTTGTAGAAGATACCCCAAAAGCTTCCTTGTAAATGAAATCTATTTTTATCAGCGTGTGTTATGAATTTTAGAAGCTTTCATGATTTCTCTTTAAAAATTTCGGATGTAAATATTTTGACAAATATTGTTTCAATTGACTTGAAATTTTTTTCCATATAAATCAGAAAATATTGACTTGCTATCTGAAAATATCAGTTAGAAAGTGAGGCACCCCGCGGCGTAGCGCGGTATTTCAAATGAAAAAGTACTATTTATAATCTTACAGAAGAAATTTCTTATAACTTTACTAATGAAAACAATGTTTTTCATTTTTTTAAATTGTCATTCACCAATGTTTTACAGACCCTCTTGATAATTAAAAGTTTTTAATCGTGGACGATAAATGCAGCAGCAGAATCATTGGCAAAGAGGAAATCCAAATTTCGCGAGTTTGAAATTAAAAAAGTTAAATTTCATATCAAATTTTAATATCAGGGACAGAGATAGAACAAGGCTTTTTTAAATGTGTGTTATCCAGCTCCGCTATATAACATATCCCTGTTTTAATCAATGAATATTTTATCGATTACAACCATCTGGGGACATTAAAAGTTTTCCAGGCGGTGAACCTTGATTTTTCAAGAGGTTTTTGTTCTTTTTTCAGATTTTCAAGGGAGTTACCAAGATTACAAATTTTATCGTGGATTACTGACTTTCTATCTAACAGAACCCAAAGTGTTGTTGTATGAGGAATAACACCTTCACAATCACAAGTTGATTAATCAGGTGTACTGCAAAGATCTGTATTGGACCCATTGCTCTTTCTCATATTATATTAATGATATGTCACTTACAGTTGAGTCCACCCTTGCTTTTTTTGCTGACGACTCGCTCTTATACTGCATTATTCGTAGCCTACATAACACCACTACTCCAAACGACCTTGACAAGTTACAAAAATGGGAAGACGATTGGTCCATGGAATTCCATCCCAAGAGATGTAATGTTTTTGGAATAACAAATGAAATGAAACCTCTGTCTGTGATTACTTCATTCACAATGAGAAACTAGAAACAGTCAGCAAAGCCAAATACTTAGGCGTAACCATCAGCAAAAAGCTAAATTGGAAAGAAAATGTTAACACAATTGTCTCTAAAGCTACTAATGTGAGACTTTTCCTGCAACACAACCTCCAATTCCAATTATGTCTTAAAGAGACCAAACACAAGTGCTACAAAATATTCATTCGCCCAATTCTCGAATATGCTAGTCCAGTCTGGTGCCCTCATAACAACACAACGCTATCTACCTAGATTGAAATGGTCCAGCGCAAAGCTTGTCGATGGATTGAGAACAAATGGGCATACCATCACAGCCCAGCAACCAATGGCTAAACGATTGGATCTTGATTCTCTTGATCTGCAAAGAGACTTTTCCTGCTTGAAAATCCTATTCGATTGCGTAAATGGTTTCAAATGTACATGGAGAAGTCCTTACTACCGTCAAGAGAAAGGACTACTAATGTTATGTAACTTAATTCATGCAAAACTTAAAGTTTATGAAAACTCATTTCCCTGCACTATCAAGTTATGGAATAGTTTGGACAATGAAATTAATATGAAAGAAAGGGATGAATTTAGAAATTCTTTGACTACAAAATAGGTAATATAATATATAAAATTCCTTAAAACATGTTTAAAGCCGCTGCACCTGTCGTAAGTTGGGGACTCCAGATTGCATTATAATTGTGTTGGGATTTTGGGAAGTTTGTAGTGTTTATGTTTCCGTGATTGCTGTGCTTATGTCTGTGTGCATTTTCTACTTAGCTTTTTATCTATTTGTTTTTCGGTCCTCTCTTTTTTGGCATAAAATTTTCGACTCATTCCTTGACAGAATGATGGATTGAGTTGATTTGTATACTTAGAAAATTTCAAAAAAAAATAGAAAAAAAACGTATAATAATAAAATTATTAGTAACAAAAATAGTATTTTTTATTTTATTATTTAAAAATGTTTTTTACCAATATTTATTTATTACTATTTTTAATATTTTTTAAATTTTTATTTTAACATAAATAAAAACTGTTTCTTTCATCTCATCATTCATATTATTCTATTATGGGAAGAATCTCACATAAAAATTAGCCAAAATTAGCTTCCGCATTTTTTAAGAATCAAATCAATAACTCTTGATTGAAGGCAAAATATCCTTCAATAATAAGTTCTTACAAAGTAAACGATGGATGGGGGAGAAGATGAACATATAATTTTGGTCTGAAGTTGAAATTTCTTTGTTGTTATTCTCTTCTTTTTGCTGAAGTTGAAATGGCCTGAAGTGAAAGAGTTAAAATGTTTAGAACTAACTTCCATTTGAAGTGAAATTTTTCTATATAGATTGACAAAATAAAGAATTAAATTTTAACTTCCTATTTGAAAAATTTTCTTATAGATTGACACAAATAAAGAAATATTTTAAAGATGTTGCATATAAAAAGTTGACGCTTGCTTTCTTGCATTATCCTTTTATATTTGTTTGCTTTCCAAGGCTTTCTTACTACCAATGCTTTTGCTTTTGTGGATGGTTTGGCGATTAAAAACAGTCTTTATAAAAAGGTTGACAACAAATCTAAATCAACTATGATGCTTCTTACAATCAAATGAATGACTTAATAGGTAGAATAATGAATCCAAGTAAAACCTCAACAAGTCTTATTTGGAATTTTGGCCCAAATTTCTCTCTCAAGAAAATACCCATTGTGGGTTTTGGGGTGCCTGTATAGTGGGCTTTGTAGTACTTTGCTTACTCTCAGGTACTTAATAGCCGCCCCCCCCCTCCGCTAATTAATTTTTCGAAAATTTTCCACCCAGGACATTCTTATTCCAACCCCCCCGCTTATTAATTTTTGGAAAATGTTTTTGAAAGTTCCCTTTTTTGTCCTAATTCAGCTGTATTAGCCTCCTTTTTAAAAAATTTCCACCCAGGACATTTTTATTCCAACCCCCCCGCTTATTCCAACCCCCCGGCTATTAGGTACCCGAGAGTAGTCTAAGTTTGCAAAATTATCTTCAATAGTAATACAATTGAATCTGATTGAATATAAAGATTTCAACGAACCAGTTCTAGCATTATTTTGTATAAAGTTACAGTGAAACAGTGAAAGCAGAGTTTGCGGGTTTTGGGGTGCATGAAAAAAAATATCACCAACTTCAATACCCAATAAAAAAATAAAGAGATACATGTGTAATCAGATGCCTCAGGAGGAACTTTCATTGAGTCAAAGTTTTAGTTGGTATAATAAAAATAATCCAATAACCAACACAGATCATAAAATAACAATCTTTACTTTTGTGATCAAACTACTTATCCAGACGAATGTTAAAACTCTGCAATAGAAAGAATTCTAAGATCACTAGAAGTATTTCAATTTTATTCTCATGGGTTATGCATTTTTTGCAATGGAAATCTTAAGTCTTGGTCGTTGAATCTGACGTTAATGATAGCAGGTGTCAATTTTAATCTTGGTATTCTCAATAGTAATGGTAGGCTCATAGAAGTGTGCTTTGTACATAAAGATTATCTGTACCTTAAGCTAAATCAGAAATGTCAAAAATTTCATTTGACGGATGACAGGTATGTGTTACCATGGGGGTACTTAGGCAAGTGAAGGTACAGGAATGTGCCTTAAGGGTGCCGTTTTTGAACAGTCCCTGTAAGGATTTGACAAATTGGAAAATGAAATTTCAGTTACGAGCCAGTAAGGGTCTAAAAAATAAGAAAATTTCAATTTTCTCCCTCTTAATACATCAAAAATTTTGTTGGATTAGATTATTAAATTACAGTATAATAATTCACAAAATTTTTCATATTTTCCTCCTTTTTAGTCTCTCTAGGGGTCCGAGTGTAGGAAAGCCAGACGGTACCCTGTCATCCGAGTGTGTTACTGATACTTTATAAATCACTCTCTAAATTCTAATGTAAGCTTTCAACGCCAAGCTTGAAATCCTTTTATTTCAGATAGTCTATACACATACCCAATTATTCATTAAAGAAATTTATTGTCATGGCAGACAGCACACAGAATCTAGCTGATGAGCAAACATCTGCGCGTGTTGGAAGTCATGGAAAATTTAAAATGAATGTAAGTTTGATAAACTGAGGTAATTTTTAGATAATATGAATATAAATTTTTGGAGAAGATATAATCCAAAAAGGACTTTGTGGTACATATGGTACAGGGGGTCAAGCAGTTGGTACAAGACACTATACTTACTAACTGCTTTTTTGTAAGAAGTTAGTATAACACCACCACCCTTGGTACACTTAGTACAGTTGATACTAACTGAATTTTGGGTCAAGTTTATATACACAAAGGCTTTTTTTAACTTTCACAAATATAATAAAATCAGAGAAAACAATTGTTATGGCAACCAACAAATCGTTTTTAAGATTTAAAAAGAAATATTTACGAAATTAAAAAAACAAATTCAACTTCCTAGAATTTTTTTGTTACAATCCGGGGGACTTAGGCAAATGGAGGGTACGGTACGTGCCGCCCTTAAGGGTACCTTTTTGGATTTCCAAAGTCCTACTAATAAGGGTCGGAAAGAAAAATAGTCAGCTCTGGTTAAAATTAAAATACGGTCTTTTTTTGAACATTTCCTCTCAAAATCCTATTTTTCACGTAGTTAGTACTAAAATTTGGCAATTATTTAGTAAGGGACCACACAAGTGATTTCATCAAACTCGCATGGCACACCACCACAGTACTAACCGGCACATTTTTTACTAACTGCTTGACCCCCCCTGCTGTGATTGTTAACCCAATTATATGTTGTTACTTTGTGTTGTACATTGATGTTACATCGTTTCAAAATAAAGAATAAAAGAGACCCCAAATTTGATATTCTCATCGAAGGAAACAATTAGCCCATCTCTAAAGAAAAATAATAAAATCATTCATGCCAATATCCATATACTTTAGTTTTTTAACCTTTTTTAACATCATGCCTATCCTTTCATATTTCTATAGAAATTATACATAGAAGATCCTGCAAAACGGAAAAAGAAAGAAGATGAAAAGATTGGGCAGCTTCACAGACTGGTAAGATATATGGTATGGTTTTTGATGTAAGGAAAATACTGCATATGCTTGTAAAATAAGCTAGCCACTTGTTATATCATTACTATCATTACTGTGTCAACCTACATTAGATTAAATATTTTCTTTGGTTTGTTATGAGCCAGATCAAGATTTTTAGATGAACATGAAGATGAAATATAAATTGCATTTTTAAATCAATAAAATTATCAAAGTATCATTTTTAACCTATCCTTGAGAATTTTTAAATCTTTCTCCTTTGGTTTAGTTTTAATCCAGAGCAAAGCATGTAATATTCTAGTTAATGATATCGAAGTTCTGGTGTGTTGAAAAGTTTATCTCTTTTATTTAGGTTGTACAAATTTCAGAACTAACAAAAATGCCTGTAGCTGTACTTGCACTGTCAGGAGGGAATATAGTGGTCTCAGGTATTACGTCTGCATTTTTTCTCCTTATATAAAACTTGAAGAATATTAGAGTTTTAACGAACGATTTCTTTCAGAAATACAACTGTAAGCTTTTTTTTACAAGGCATCTTGTCTCTTTGCTTCAGGTTCTACAAATACCCTATACACAGAGTTTCTGCAAGATCCAGAAGTAAAGCAGAAATTTGAGAAATGTGCAAAGGCTGATTCTGAACCTCTTCCCAAGTCAAGTAAGATCTTCTACATTTAATCTCATGGTTGATTGAAGTTGGGCCTCCAACATATTGGTTGTTTTTTAAGATGCTATATATTTCACTCATATTCTAAAGTTATGCAAATGTATCTGCCTTTTCTGAAAGGCCTTAGGTGTGACTTGTTTCCAATATCCAAGGAGCTAGAATGAGTTATATGCAACCTTTATCTAATTTTGTCGCTTTAATATTTCCTTCAGAAGAAAATATATTATTTTGAATCTCTACCTTATAAACTATCAAAAACATACTCAATTTTAACATCATTTTTTCAAAATACACAAAAATCGTCAAATGCTGATAATTGTAAAGAATCCTCATTTTGATAACGACCTACGTTTTGGGGGTCATATACTATATTGATTTACAAGGCCTTTTTCTTCTATCTGGTGAGAGTGATCGATGATATCAGAGCTTGTTCAAATTCTAGCAAATGTTTCTTAAGTAAAACCTAACTAAAATGTTAGCGTTGTCTTGGAACTATATAATGTTTCATATATTTATTGGTTTATAGATTGTGAAGAAGTCATCTCCCAAAACATTACAGGTAATCAAGCTAGTTAAAGTAAATTTTTCTGCTCGCAAGAAAAGTTTTACCTATGATTAACAAATGCTGAACTTGAAAATGCAATGCAATATTTAAAACAAAATGGCGCGCGTAGCTTCAATTTGATTGTTGTATTTGTCAATTCTTTCTAAATTTACATAATGCAATAATAATGAATTACAGGCCCTCTAGAGCGAGTTTCACAGAATTTTATAAGAATACAGTCATTTCGTATTTAGTTAACAGAAAAAAGCCATAGATTTATAAAGCCCGAAGTGCTAGATGACGTGCTTTAAGATATTCCAAGCAAAAAAAGTGAATATTGCTACTATTGCTACTATTGTTTCCGAAAATCTGCAAAGCTTCTGATTGGTCAAGCGCTGATATTCTATTGTAATGTCACGTGACCTACCTAGGATTTCCTACCTAACTTCGACACACTTTTTAGCAAAAGCACGACCTCTTACAAAATCGTTGAAAAAACTCTGTTTTGTTAGACTTGAATTTAAACTTTGAGGCAGAAATGTAATTTTAGCTCCAAATGTTCCAAAACTCTCAAATTAGTCATTTCTCATGTTTGTAAAAAAGTCAAGTCAAAAAAAAAGAATACGTTCGTTAAGAATATTTCACCCTCAATTTAACCAATTTCTTATTTCTTAAGAATACTTGACCCTCATCCAAAGTACACTATTCTTATAAAAGGCAGTATTTCCAAGCAGGGAAATAAAATCGTGTTTTTGCTGTTTTTCGTAGCCAAACAGTAACAGGCCTTGTCTAATATTTTTTGATTGAACCTTTTTGAAGAATTACAGTATTGGTTCATCAATTTATAACCACGTTTTGTAGAAAAACGGCGAAAGATTAAAATCAAGCCAGAGCCACTTCCACGCGACTGGGAATGTCTGAACTGCCTGGATAAACGGGTGATTGTGACTGATATTGTCAAATGGTATTTCAGTAAGTATTAATTATTTAAATGGGGGTAAAATATTTTGAGAAACTGTTGCAAACGAGGACAGGTTTTAAGTGGTGATTTTAGGGAGAACCAGTTTTTGAGACAATAAACTTGTTCAACATGTACATTTCTATTTTTATAAAGACATCGAAATTCCGTGGCGGCAACCTCAACCCGATTGGTGGCCAAATGAATTGCCGTTTAAGTCACCAAGAAAGTCGAGCGTGCATGTCCTCGACAAAATAATAAAGGCTTTTCTGAAGCGTCAAGCCTTCGATGTAATGGTGAGAAAATTTATTATTTACCTTCATATAATTAATTTTCATTTTCGTTTCAATTTTTTATTTTATTTCTGGTGGTATATTGAATGGAGATAGCGGCCTTCAGATGTCAAATAACAATGTTTTAATGTTTTTAATTAATTACCGCTTTAAAATTTACGGGAAATTTATTGAATTTGCAAAAATGTTGTCATTGAATTTTTTTTTTTGTTCTACTAAATCCCTTGTTGTATACCTGTTGATTCAAAATATATTTGCATAATCATATCTTATTTTTAATCCTGCTTACTGCGGGTTCGAAAAAGGGGGTCGAGGCTACTCAGCATGCTCATATTTTACAGTGAGTGTGATAGTACTTTAAAAGGCAATAACTTTTGATTCATAAACGTTTGCTTATTTTCAATTGTTTTTTCAGGAAATGCTGTCACGGGAGGATTCAAACAACGACTGGGAAAGTCTAACATGTTGGACTGAGAATAACGGAAGTGCTTTGGACTTCCCAGTCGATTGGATAAATCGCCATTTCCCTCATCCCAACCTCTCCGAGTCTACTTTAGATTCTAAACTCGTTTCTTTAAAGTAATTTAGTTTTAATGAAATTGGATGTTAACAATTTTTATATGCCGCCACGCATGCAAATTTTGATTTTTGAGCAAGATTGAAATGATAATACCATTCTTCAATACCTTAAAGGAATAAATTAATGCGACAATAAATTAATGCGGAATCAATTAATGCGAATGACGCAATTTTAGGAATTGCGGAATTAAATATTGCGAATTAGGGTCAAATTCGCATTAATTATTTCCGCATTAATTTATTCCCTTAAGGTAGTAACATCATAAAAAAAGTGGTGACTTCATTATTAAGTCATCCATTACTTACGTGTTTCTTTAGATACCGATCAATGGTCCAAACATTCGGCAATTTTGAGCCCATGAAGTGTGAATCGATTGCTGAGTGCGTTTCCTATGCTCTTTTTGGGAACGCCAAAATTTATGCGAAATTTTTCAAGTTGTGCGGCTTAATCTTCTGCGTACAAAAAACCACAAAATTATTGCAATATGTAAGTTTTAAAGTTATTACTTAGGCGAGGCCAAATTAATTTCTTGTTTTACGGGCCAAGCTAACCAAAAAAGTCGGTCGGTGAAAAAGTAAGAATAAAAGCACGGGCCCGTAAAACAACTAATCAAATTGGTCTTGCCTTATATAATTTTCATTTTAGATTCAAGTATCGATAGAAGTAAGACTGTTTAGACTACTAAGACGTCCTGCTTGCATACCAATGAGAATCTACTTAACTTTAAAATCAG